>NW_006400169.1:1023919-1030963 GCF_000299155.1 Elephantulus edwardii
CTTTGACAAGCACTGTGGCAATTGGACAATTAAAACAGACATTCAGATTGCTGGGAAGAACAAACTGGGGAGGAGGGTAGAGAGAACGGTGCAGCAATGAAGGAATGAAAACCCAAAATCCCTGTAAATGTTCATTAAAACTAATAAAATTTAATAACAATTAAAAAAAAAATAAAGAGCTGAACAGACAATATCCAAGGGCAGTTCCAGAGGACAAAGCAGAGCACTATAATGGAATGTGCAGATAACAGGAATTGGAGAATAAAAAGGGAAGAACTAAAAAAAAAAAAGGCAAGAACTCACTTTGCATATCTCAAGCTGAAAGTACTGAAAAACAAATTTAAGCCCTGTTTCACAGTATTCAAAGATGTTGTGGGCAATATAGTGAATGACTCAGAAAGCATCAAGAGAAGATAGAGGGAATGCACAGAAACACTGTACAAGGAAGAATTGATTGATACTGAAAAATTTCAGGAAGTACCATATGAAGAGGAGCAAAAGGTAATTAAGGAGGAAGTAGAAGTTGCATTGAAGGCATTGGCAAAAAATAAGGCCCCAGAAATCAATGAAATACCAATTAACTTGTTTCAGGTAACAGATGCAACCTTGGATACACTCAACAGTCAGTGCCAGGAAGTTTGGAGGACAGCTATCTAGCCATCAGATTAGAAGAGGTCTACATTTGTTCTGATTCCCAAGAAAGGCGATGCAACAGAGTGTAGAAACTATCATTATTATCACATGCAAGCAAAATACTACTGAATATTATTCAAAGATGGCTAGAACTAAAAATAGATAGGGAATTACCAGAAGTTCAAGCAGGATTTAGAATAGGCCATGGTACCAGGAATATCATTACTGATGGCAGATGGATCCTGACTAAAAAGAGAGGATACCAAAAGAATCTCTGTTTGTCCTTTATTGACTACACAAAGGCATTTGCCTGTGTGCATCATAACAAATTGTGGCTGACACTGAGAAGAATGGGAGTCCCAGAGCACTTAATTTTGCTTATTGAGAACCTATATCCAGATCAGAGGAACACTACACTGCTTAAAATTGAGAAAGGAGTGTGTCAGGGGTGTATTCTCTCTCCACATCTATTCAATATGTATGGTGAGCAAATTATCCAAGAACTTGGACTCTGTGAAGAGAAATGTGGTGTCAGGATTAGAGACAGACTCATCAACAATCTGTGTTATGCAAATGATACAACTTTGCTTGCTGAAAGTGAGGAAGACTTGAAGTACTTGTTGCAGATGACGAAGGAATGCAGCCTTCTGAATGAATTGCATCTCAATGTTCAGAAAACCAAGATTTTTACCACTGGACTGATACCATCATGATGGATAGAGGAGATTGAAACTTTCAACAGCTTCATTTTACTGGGATCCACAATTACCTCCCTTGGTACCAGCATTCAAGAAATAAGGAGAGTCATTGCACTGGGAAAATCTGCAGTTAGGGACTTTTACAAATTATTAATGAGTATTGATGTCAGATAGAGGACTAAAGTGCCTTTGATTCAAGCCATAGTCTCTAATTACTTGCTGTGCCTCTGAGAGCTGGAAAAGGAACAAAGATGACAGAAGAATCAACACCTTTGAGTTGTTGTGTTGGAGAAGAGCATTGAACATTTCAAGGACAACCTGGAGAACAAACTGATATATCTTGAAGAGAGAGCAGCCTGAGTACTCTTTGGAAGCAAGAAGAGGAAGCTTCACCTCACCTACTGTGGGCATAATGCTTGGAGGGTCTAGTCATTGGAGTTGGACGTTATGCTGGGAAGGAGGAGGTTCTGTGAAGGACATGAAGACCCTCAATGAGGTGGATTGAGCCAGTGATTGCTGTAATCAACTCTGTCAGGAAGTGTGATGACGCACAAGAGAAAACAGGGTTCAGATGTTTTGTTTGTAGAATGTCTATGAATCACACTTGACTCAGTGACACCTAACACCACCACCATAGTTGGGTTATAGAAGAAATAAAGAATGAAATAAAATCCCTTAAAACAAATGATCTTGAAAAAACAATGTACGAAAACCTCTGGGATGCAGCTAAGGGAGTCCTTGGGGCAGTTCATAGCAATAGGTTATCGTGTAAAAAACGAAGAAGCAGCAAAATTAATAATCTAACTAAGCACCTTCATAAAATAGTAAAAGAACAATCTAACCCGATAGCCTCTAGAAGAAAGGGAATTATAAGAAGAGCTGAAATCATTGAGATAGAAAACAGAAAAATAATTGAAACCATCAACAAAACAAGGACCTTGATTTTCAAAGTGGTCAATATAATAGATAAATTTAACCAAAAAACACCAAGAAATGAAAAGACACAAGTAACTCGATAGAAGAATGGTAGTGGTGTTGTGACAACAAAAGCAGAAGTAATTAAATCTATACTATTAGAATATTATGAAAAGCTATACTCTGGTAAATTTGAAAACTCAGATGGAATGGAAAAATACCTTGAAACTCATGACCTACCCAGATTTAACATGGAGAGATGTACAACACTTGAACATGACCATTGAAAAAGAAAAAATTTAACAGATCATAAAAAAATACTCCCCCACAAAATTCCTGGGTCAGATGGCTTCACTGCTGAAATCTACCAAACTTTTAGAGAAGCTTTATCACCAGTTCTACTTAAATTATTTCAAAAAAATGGAAAAACAATGAATACTCCCAGGAACATTTTACGAAGTGAGCATAACCCTAATACCCAATCCAGGCAAAGATACTACAAAAAAGAAAACTATAGATCAATATCTCTCATGAACATAAATGCAAAACTCATCACAAAATCCTAGCCAATAAAATCCAAAAGCACATAAAAAAAATTCATCATGAGCAAGTGGGATTCATAAGAGAGATACAAAGATGGTTCAAGATAATTAAAACAATCAGTGTAATTCATCACATTAACAAAGCAAATCTCAAGAATCATATGGTCCTGCCAGTTGATGCACAAAAGGCATTTGACAAAATCCAACCGCCTTTCCTGATTAAGACACTGAGCAAAACTGGAATTGAAGGCAATTTTCTCAACATAGTGAAAGTATATATATGCAAAACCAAGAGTTACTATCATTCTCACTAGAGAAAGACTACATGCATTTTCCTTCAGAACAGGGAGCAGAAAATGATACCCTCTGTAACCTCTTCAATTCACTATTGTATTGGAAATACTTCATAGGGCAATACAACAAGAGTAGGAAATAAAAAACATCCAGATCAGCAAGAGAGATGGTTAAACTGTTGCTATTTGCAGATAATATGATAGTGTAGACACAAAACCCCAAGAACTCAACAAAAAAAGTTGTGTACCATTGAGTTGAAACCAACTCATAGCTGACCCTCCATCCCATTCTTCTGCTACAGCTGGTGGAAATCAATAAGATTCCTCTACAGTAAAAAAGAGAACTCAGAGAAGGAAACCAGAAAGCAGTACCACTTACATAGCCAGCCACAAACTGAGATACTTGAGAGTGAATCTAACTAGAGACACAAAAGATCTATACAAAGAAACCTACAGAATATTTTTGCGAGACACAATGAAAGACCTAAATAAATGGGGGGAAATGTTCCCTGTTCATGGAAAGGAAGACTCCATATTGTGAAAATGACAATCCTACTAAAAGCAATCTTCATATTCAGTGCAACCCCAGTGCAGATACTAAATTTATTTTTCTAGGAGATTGAAAGGGAAATTGTCTAGTTTATTTGGAGAGGAAAGAGACAAAATAAGCAAAGCACTCCTAAAAAACAAAAATGAAATAAGAGATGTAGTGCTTCCCTGACCTCAAAACAGCATTCTATTCGTACAATGAAAGGTACATAGTCCATTGGAACAGAATTGAGAACCCAGAAATGGACTCATCTATCTGTGGTCAGCTGTTATTTTACAAGGAAATGAAACCTATCAAATGGGGAAATAACACCCTCTTCAACAAATGATACTGGCAAAACTGTACTGCTAACTACAGAAAACTGAAACAGCGTCCATATTTCCCACCATACAAAAAGTCAAGTAAAGGTAGATCAGAGGCCTGGTAATAAAGCCCAGAACTCTAACGTTTCTAACAGACAAACAGGGATCAAGCTTAGAAGGCCTACTCTATGGTGTAAAGAGCCTGCCAGTTACACCCAGAAATGCACAATGTGGAGAGGATAAATTTGACGAATGGCACCTTTGAAAGATTAAATCTGTGTTCACCAAAAACTTTTTTTCAGCAGGGTGAAAATAAAACATCACCTGGGAACAAACATTTGTTAATACCATCTCAGACAAAAGTCTTGAAAGAAAAGTTTATGGAATGCTCTTGGGCCTCCAGAAGAAAAAACAACTGATAACCCAATTACAAAATGGGCGAATGACACGGAAAGACTTTTCCCAGAGGAAGATATTCGAATGGCCAACAGATACATGAAGAAATGCTTAATATCACTGGCAATAAGAGAAGCAAATCAAAATCACAATTAGATACCATGTCCCCCTAGTAGCAGTAACTGTTTAGTAGGGCAGCAAGAAATAAATGTTGAAGATGTGTGGAAAGTTGGGAACTCTCATACACTGTTGCGCGATTGTAAAATGATACAGCCACACTGGAAAACAGTTTTGTGATTTCTCAAAAGGTTGAACATAAAAACTCCCTTTTACCCTACTATTCCATTTCTAGGAATAAACCCAAGAGAAATAGAACTGAGACACAAATGGAGATTTGTATAGCATTGTTCATAGCAGCATCATTCACCATCTCAGTATCATGGAAACAGCCCAGATAGCCAACTACAACTGAATGGATTGAGAAATTGTGATACATCCACACATTGGAATAGTATGCAGCACTCAGGAGCAATGATTTTGAAAAATGTAACTTGGGAGAGACTGCAGAGCATTATGCTGAGTGAGCTAAATCTAATAAGAACAAATGTTTCATAAGATCATTATTGTAAAAATAGAAGGATAGCTAGTAATACATGTATGGGGACCCAAGGGAGGAAGGGATGGGAGTAGAGGGATGAGGAGGGATAGGGCAAAATCATAGGGTTGCAGTTTGGTGGGTGGAAAGAGGGGTCAAGGAATTGAGAAGGATCCGTTGTGGACCTGAAAAGATTGGGTAATGATGGCCAAAGTCTAATGGTGCTTGATTTTATAAAACATAATGCATAGGAATGATTGTATGAAACCAATATGAATGAAGAATAATGTGAAATACAGTATATATGAACTTTGTGAGCAAACAATATAAAATATTTTTTTAATACTGGTTTACTTACAAAGTTCATATACATTGTGCTTCATACTGGATCTTTCCCCCTTCCTATACCCACACCTCCCTCCACCTATCAAATTGTTCAACCCTATGATTAAGTCCCTGCTCCCTTAACCCCCCAGCCTGGCCCATCATCACCCCTCAGCTGCCACCTCCCCTCCTTGACTCCTGGTACTCATTCTGCAATAATGGTCTTATACAGTATTTGTCTTTATAGGAATGATTTAGTTCACTTACAGTAATGCTCTCCAGTACCTCCCAAGTTAGGCAGTAATTTAAAAAAATCATTGCTCCTGCAAGCTGCATAGTATTCCCTTGTGAATGTACCATAATTTCTCCAACACATCTGGGCTGTTACCATATTCTTACTATGGTGAATAATGCTGCGTGATCATTGGTGTACAAATCTCCGTTTGTGCCTCAGATCTCATTTTCACAAGGGATATTCCAAGCAGTGGAATATCTGGTTCCTATACTATTTCTGTGTTCAGCTTTTTAAGGAAATTCCAAATTGGCTTCCAGAGTTGTACCATTTTAAAATCCCACTAATAACAATGTATAAGAGCTCCTATCTTGCCACATCCTCTCCAACATTTACTCCTGGCTACCCTGCTAAGCTTTGCCAATGCTACTGGGGTAAGATAGTATCTCATTGTGGTTTTTATTTGCATCTCTCTTACTGACAGTAATTTGGAGCATTTCTTTATCTGTCTGTCAACTATCTGAATGTCCTCTTCTGTGAAAAGTCTTTCCATGTCTCTTGCCCATTTTGTAATTGGATTATCAGGCTTTTTCTTGTGGAGACCTAGGAGTATTCTGTTAACTTTTGTCATGAGACCCTTTTCTTAAATGGTATTGCCAAATGATTGTTCCCAGTCAATAGATCTTTTTTTTCACCCTGTTGGAAAAAAGTTTTTTATGACATAGAGATTTAATCTTTTAAAGAGTCCCATTTATTAGTTTTATCCTTTTCAGATTGTGCATTTCTGGCTATATTTGGCAATCTCTTTAAAGTAGGCCTTCTAAGCTTGGTTTCAGTTTGTCTCTTTATGGTTTGGGGCTTTACTCTCAGGTGTCTGATTCACCTAGAGTTGATTTTTGTGCATGGTGTGGTATGTGGATCCTATTTCAGCTTTCTGCAGTTAGCCATCCAGTTGTTCCAGCACCATTTATTGAGGAGGTTGTCATTTCCCCATTAGATACGTTTCATTTTCTTGTCAAATAACAGTTGACTGTGGATAGATGGGCCCATTTCTGGGTCCTCAATTCTGTTCCATTGTTCTATGTCCCTGTAATTGTACCAATACCATTGGTCTTTGTGCCTGTCATTGTACCAGTACCAGGCTGTTTTGGTTACTACTGCTGTAGATTTTGAGGTTAGAGAATGCTATGCCTCCCACTTAATTTTTGTTTTTCAAAAGTGCTTTGCTTATTTTGTCTCTTTTTCCTCTCAAAATAAACTAGACAATTTCCCTTTCGATCTCCTTGAAAAATGACTTTTGATATCTGTACTGGGATTTTGTTGAACATGAAGACTACTTTTGGTCGGATTGTCATTTTCACAATATGGAGTTTCCTTTCCATGAACAGGGAACATTCTCACCACTGGACCAATTGGCAGCATCAGGATGGATGGCAAAGAGATTGAGATTGTTCACAGCTTCAGTTTGCTGGGCTCCACAGTCAACACTCTTGGCACCAGCAGTCAGGAAATCAAAAAGCATATTGCGATGGGAAAGTCTGCTGTTAGGGACCTCTCTAAAGTA
>NW_006400169.1:1033463-1037566 GCF_000299155.1 Elephantulus edwardii
TACAATTTGATCTATACCATTTATTACAATATCTCATCAAATATTCACTGCAGCTCCCCTTCCCAGTCATCATACCTGTCTGCTAATCTATTCTCTCCTACTTCCCATCACTGTCAGTCATTCACAGTTATTTCTATCAGTGTTTAAACCTTTTTTTTAGCTTTTCTTCCCAGCCAAATAATTATGTGTGACTTGTTTCATATCATGAATTACAATCTCTGATCCTCTAGTCACCTGTAAAATTCTTTAAAGGTCCATGAAAGCTATGTTTAAATGACATTCGGTATAAGAATCATGTAGGAAAACTTATGCACGATAATTACAATATCTGTTCCTTATCAATTTACCTCTGGTTCTGGGACTTGATACCTCACAGTCTGACATGCCAGTCTCTTGAGTTCATCAACCCCAAAAGTCATGTGAGCCCAGCCTGACATTTGACTCACAGACACGGTTCCCAACTGTGTAAACATTTCCTTAAAATAAATCTCTCTTTGTCTGTCTCTGGGCATCTGTGTCTCTCTCTGTTTCTTTCTCATATACAGTTTTTGTTTGTTTGTTTATTAAGTGCCATCAAGTCAAGTACAGCTCATAGCAACTAGGTGAACAAGAGATATGAATTCTGTCCTGTCTTGCACCATCGTTACCATCTTCGACACATTTACGTCTGTTCCCTGAGACTCTCTGTATCCATCTCTTTCATTCAGGGTCTTCCTCTCCTTTGCTGACCTTCACCATGCCCCTTTCCAAAGAAACAGTATGTCCGAAATATATGAGACAAAGATTCGCCATATATTATTTCAAAGAACACTCTGATTGCACTTTCTCCAATACATGTCTGTTTGTTGTTTGGCAGTTTATGGGATATTCAGCACTCTTATTCAACATCACAACTAAAATGCAGCAATTCTTCTCCTGTCATCCTTACTCTCCATCTCTCAGCTAGAACAGAGCAGGTGATTGGAAAGACTGTAACTTGAATCAGTAACCAAGTAAGATGAAATGCTTGACAATTTCAGTCTTATCTCCATCTTTCATAATGTTTTCCTTTGCCTAGTGATGAGGAATTTTGTTTTCTTGGTGTTGAGATATAATCCATATTGAATACTGCACTCCTTTATAGGAAGTGCTTAACATCCGCCTCAGTTTCAGCAAGCAACTTTGTATCATCTGCATAATGAAGGTTGTTAATGATCGCCACTTGGTGCCACACTCTTCTTCGTAAAGTTCATCTTCTCAAATAATTTGCTCAGCGAACAGATTAAATAGCTAAGGAGAATGGATACAGCCTTGATGTATATACCTTCCCCAATTTTAAGCCATGCAGTGTTTCCATACTCGATTCAGACAACAGCTTCTTGATGTAGATATGTTGTTGTTGTTGATTGCCTTTGAGTCGAACACGACTCATAGTGACCGTATGACAAAAAGGCCTGAAACCCCCCTATAACTGTCGACATTTATCAAAGCTCATAGAGTTTCCAGAGGCAAGTTGTTTATGAAGTGGATGTCACTCATGATGTTAGGTATAGATTTCACAACTGTTTAGGAATTCCCATTCTTCCCAAGTTTACCCATAGTTTGTTATGATCCACACAGTCAAATGCCTTTGCATAGTCACTGAAATGAAACACTGATAGATATTCCTCTGGAACTCTTTACTTTCAGGCAAGATCATCTAACATTAACTGTATTATTCCTAGTACCATTGCTTCTTCTAAACCCAGCCTGCAAGTCTGGCTGTTCTCTGTTGATTCCTTTTGGTACAGTGACTCTGTATATTCTTTCCATCTTCTTCTAGTGCTTCCTGGATCATTTAATACTCTGCCCAAAGCATTCATTTTTTTATTTTTATTAATTTTAATGAACATTTAAAGAGATTTTGGATTTCCATTCATTCATTGTTGCACTTTTCTCCCCGTCACCCCCCTTCCCTCCCGCAGTTTGCTCCTCTCTTTGAAAAGTAAAAGAAAAATTCCTTCATTGGTATACAGCCCCACACACACACACACAACCACCCTGAGTACACTCCACTATACAACCTTAATTCTGGACTCTTGTGATAACCATAATACCCTATCATATATCACTTTTAAACTGTTCTCTCCCTCATCTGTTTCAATGCAGTATACATAATTTATCCAGTTTTTCTCAGCCAAAGCATTCTTAAGTATTGGATCTCGAGGTTTGAATTTGTTCTTCATTTTCTTCAACTTAAATGCTGAGCAAGTTCAGCCCCTTTAATTTTATGACTCCAGCTCTTTGCACATTTCATTACAATTACAAATGAGTAGTTGGTGGTCTGCTGCACAATCAGCACTTTGCCTAGTTTTCACAGCTGATACTGAGTTTCTCCAGAGATTCTTTCCACAGATGTAATAGACATAGCTGCTTAAAACAGATGTGTTCACACTCCAAATATATTTATTTCTCTTTTCAGTTCCTTCCTATACTCAAAAATCTGGATTTATCAATGTGTAGGCATAAAGGAAGCTAAAGGTAAAACCAGTCTTCTTATCTGTGATCCTTGTCAAAAAGGAAGAACAGCTTGCCCAAAAAAAACCCTCCCTCACCCACTCTTTCATTACTATCGAGTCAAAAACGACTCATAGCTGACCTCCTATCAGCTTTCACAGAACATAAATTGCATGAAATTGCCCGTCTTTTTCTCACAGTGCCACTGTTGGGTTCAAGCTTCCAGAGATATGTAGACTTTGAGTTAGCAGCACAGCACCAGCTTCTCCTCAGAAGAAGGTGGACAGTCACCACTTTTGAAGATTTGTAGCCTTGGAAACCCACTGAAAGGTTTTTTGATCAGCCCAATGTCATTGGCACAACATAGTCATCATCAGCTTAGTAACAGTGAGTTGGGTTATTAAGGACTGGTGGTGTGCTGCAGCGACTTACTTGATGTAGCTCTTCTTTGCCATTGTCTGTAGTATTTTCACCACGTGGCTGGGTAAGATAGGACGTTTGTGACCCCCTAAGGAGACTGGATAACTTGCTGAGAGCTAAGATGCATGGCAGCTGAAAGGTTGATACCAAGCAATTAAGATATTTGAGAAACCCACGAAGGGATTGGTTAGTTTTGTAGCCTAAAAGGCTTAAATTGAACTGGAATAAATGTGGAGGATTGAAGGTTTCATTGCCATCAGAAGAGGAAAGACCCAGTGTGCAGTACATTTTGTCAACTTCAGATCTCCATGCAAAACACTGTGACAGCAGAGAGATAGTACAAGGCAAGACCCAGATGATGGAAAACCAGAGATGCATGTGAGAGAGGTGTGGGTTCCTGGCCCACAAATGGAGAAAGTTGAGTACTTGCTGGAAAAGTGAGTGCTCCAGGGCACTTGGAAGAAGGGCTGCGTTGGCATCCTCATGGAACAAGAGCAGAGCCCCTTCAGGCTTTGACTTTCAAGCACATAATTGGCCACACTAAAGAGCTTTGTAACATCCTGCCTGAGCAAGGCTTATAGTCAGAGAGAGGCTGCCCTGACATGTGGAGGGCGGGTTATGTCCAGCTTCTTAAGAAATGGCTTTGTGCTGCTGATGTTGTTGACAGATGACATACATCATGTGAGGTCAGTGGAAGTCAGATGCTACTACCCACTATGCCCACCGCATTGCACATGTAAGCAAGAGCTTAGTCCAGTTTTGTGACCTGGGGAGAGACGTAGTGCTAGCAGGCTTGGAAAAACAGGATATGGCAGTGAAGGACTTCCTCTCATGACATTGTTCTGCACTCACAAGAAGAGAATAGGAAGTATTTGTTGAACACAACTTTGTCTTTATGGAGGAACTATACATTTAACAGTGTGTGTACAAATGAAACAGTCCAATTTCTTATCCTCTGCTTTCTTAAAAATATCTTGTCTTTATTGACATTTTAATATAATATTGTGTTTTGTCTTTTTATCTTGTAGTTCTTTTTTCACAATTTATTATTGTGCTTCTTTATGTATTTCAGTGGAAGAACCGAAGTCCAGTCAGTACAGTATGGCAAAGAAAAGGCAAATAAAGACAGGGTATTTGCAAGGTAAGCCACTTCTGTTTCTGTATCCAGATGTTTGGAAAATGAAGATTAAAGAATAAAGATTAAGAAT
>NW_006400169.1:1038514-1039182 GCF_000299155.1 Elephantulus edwardii
GACTAGGGACGACAGAAGGAGAGTTGATGCCTTTGAGCTGTGGTGTTGGAGAAGAGTACTGAATGTACCATGGACTGCCAGGAAAACAAACAGATCCATCTTGGAGAAGGTTGAACCAAGCAACTCCTTGGAGGCAAGGATTCTGGAGCTTCATCTGACATACTTTGGACATGTTGCCAGGAGGGACGGGTCCTTGGACAATGACATCATGCTTGGGAGGGTGGAGGGACGCGCAGGAATGGAAGGCCCTCTATGAGGTAGACTGATTCAGTGACTGGGATAATCGGGATGGGAGTGTCAGAGACAGTGCGGTTGGTACAGGACAGAGCAGGGTTTAGGGCTGTTGTACATAGGGTCGCTATGAGTCGCAAGCAACTCGACGGCATATAACAAAAACAACAATTCCAGCATAAAAGAATAAAGTTAAATGCATGCTCATGCATAACGTATTCTGCATCTGAATATTATGAAAAATTATACTGATAAATTTGAAAACTTAGAGGAAATGGACAAATTCCTTGAAACTCTTACCTTAACCAGACTGACACATTAAGAGGTTGATGTTGTTGTTATGTGCAGGAGGGGAAGACCCTCTATGAGACGGATTGATTTGGTGACTGGGCTAATCGGGATGGGTGTGTCAGAGGCAGTGCGGTTGGCGCAGGATA
>NW_006400169.1:1039282-1043287 GCF_000299155.1 Elephantulus edwardii
GATTTTGAACATTTCTTCATGTGCTTGTTAGCCAACTGAATGTCTTCTTTGGTGAAGTGTCTGTTCATATCCTGTGCCCATTTTTCTATTCTATTATTTACCTTTATCTTGTTGTGGTGTGGTGTAATATTTTGTTAGAAAATGTCTTTTTCTATGAGAATTATTTATTTTATTTTAGCTATGAGAATTGGCTTTAATATCAGTATTGTCTCAACAATTCTCTTTTTTTTTAACAATTCTCTTTTGACATCTGATATTTGAGAAAACTTTCTACATTTCTAGCTCTATTTTTTGGGGGGGGTAGCTCTTTTTTTCTTTTGTCCTTTATTTTCATTGGTTTCCTTGCAAAGTTCCTATTCTTTGTGTTTCACACTATTCCTCATTTACATTGTGTTTCATACAGTGCATTCCCATGTTTTATAAAACTAATCACCATTGGACCTTGTCCATCATTATCCAGTCTTTTAACCTAGATCCTTCCCTTTTTTCTTCCTTCTCCCCCTGCCCACTGAACTGTGCAAACCTGCAATTTTTGCCCCTACCCATCCTCAACCCTCCATGCCCAGCCCTTCCCCCCCTTGAGTTCCCATACATGGTTTACCAGTTATCTTTCTATTTTTACAATAATGGTCTTCTGCAGTATTTGTCCTTTTGAGACTGAGTGAATTTACTCAGCATTATGCTCTCTAGTCTCTCCCAAGTTATATAATATTTTTAAGTCATTGTTCCTGAGTGCTGCATATTATTCCATTATGCAATGTACCAAAATTTCACAATCGATTCAGATGTGATTGCTCATTTGGACTGTTACCATGTTCCTGTGATGGTGGGAAATAAAAGGCATCCAGATCAACAGGAAGAGACAGTTAAACTGTCTCTATGTGCAGATAATATGATAGTGTACACAGAAAACGCCTTGGGTTTAGAACTAGTGGACCAATTTAGTAGGGTAGCAGGATACAGGAACAATATACAAAAATCAGTGAGATTCCTCTACAGTACCAAAGAGAACTCAGAGAAGGAAACCAAAAAAGTAGAACCATTACAATGTTGTTGTTAAGTGCCACCAAGTTGTTGTAGACAACTCATAGCGAAACTCTGAACAAAAGACCTGAACACTTGTATAATTTTCGTGATTTTTCCAAGTCCATCTTGTTTCCGGAGGCAGGCTGTTTTGGAAGTGGATGCCACTCCTGCTTCCAAGCTTGTTTTAATCACAGAGCTCCACCAAACACTGTGTAGCATGGCTAACCATTATTGCATTTGACACATCATAGTCTTTGCAATTAATTGCTCTTGCATTTGACATAACAGTGTCAGTGTTCAGCATCATAGCAACCACAAGTTACCTCTGTACATCAGATGGACAGACCAGTGCTATATCAATTAGAAGAATGTTTGACCAAAAACAATTAAAACCAGGCCTGAGGGCCACAGATTAAAATTACCCACCTTTGGCTTGCCAATCAAAAGTTAAGATACTTGGGAGTGAACCTAACTAGAGACACAAAAGACCTGTACAAAGTACACTGCAGAACATTTTTTTGCGAAACACAATAAAAGACATAAATAAATGGAAAAATGTTCCCTATTCATGGATAGGAAGACTCAATTTTGTGAAATTAACAGTCCTACTAATGTTCAACACAATCCCAATAAAGATACTAAATTTGTTTTTAAAGGAGATGAAAAGAATAAATGTCCAGTTTATTTGGAGGGGAAAGCACTTCTGAAAGACAAATTGAAGTGGAAGGCATAGCACTTCCTGACCTCCAAACCTACTATGCAACAGTAGTTGTATATATGAGCATAACACTGGTACAATGACAGACAATGGAACAAAATAAAAAATCCAGAAGTAAATCCATCCATCAATGGCCAACTGATATTTGACAAGAAAATAAAACCTATGAAATGGGAAATGACACCCTCTTTTTTATTAATGATTTTTAATGCAACATTATAATTTTTATAGCCTATTCTTTCCATTTACTTTTTCCCCATTTATTCATTGTTGTACATTTTCCTCCCTGCCCACCCCTCCTCCCCAGTTCCTTTTTCTGTTTGAAGAAAAAAAATTCTTTTATTTTTATACAATCCACCCAGTCCACAGTCCACTTTAATATGCATTTCTTTTTCTGTAATCTTGTCATGAAAATAATACCTAATCTTATTCCTTTTAAACAGATCTCTCCCTCAATTGTTTCATTACAGTTGTTGTTATTGTTAAGTGCTGTCAAGTCGCAACCCTCTGAAGGAGAGTCCTCAATGCTTGGGTGTCTTTCATTATCTCTCCAGGTTCATAGGATTTCCAGAGGCAAGCTAGTATGGAAGTGGATGCCACTCCTCCTTCCAACCTTGTTTTAATTGGGGAGCTCCACCCCATTCTCTGTCCACATTGGATAACCAACCATTAACGCATTTGACACATCAGTATACAATATAGCGTACATTATTTATTCCCTCTTTTCTTAGGTTCCCCCCAACCCCAATGTCAATCCCGTTTTACAACACTAGCACATGCAATATTTGTCCTTTTGTGACTGAGATATTTCACTCAGCATAATGTCCTCCAGGGTCATCCATTTTGTATAATATTTCATGAGTTCTTTGTTTTTCAGTGCAGCATAGTTTGCCATTGTGTGAATATACCACAGCTTCTCTATCCATTCATTTGTTGGTGTGCTTTGGGTTGTTTCTAACTCTTTGCTGTTTTGAACAAAGCCGTGATAAACATGGGTGTGCATATATCTGCTTGAGTGGCAGTTCTGGTTTCTTTACGGTATATTAACAGTAGTGGAATTTCTAGGTCAAATGGTATTTCTGTTTGCAAATTTTTGAGAAAGCGCCATACTGCCTTCCATAGTGGTTGCACAATTTTCCACTCCCACCAACAGTGAATAAGTGTTCCAGTTTCTCCACAACCTCACCAGCATTTACTGTTTGCTGCTCCGTTGGATTTTGCTATTCTTATTGGGGTAAAGTGATATCTCATAGTTGTTTTTATTTGCATCTCTCTTAGAGCTGTAGGGATTTTGAACACTTCTTCATGTGTTTGTTTGCAATCTGAATGTCTTCTTTGAAGTGTCTGTTCATATCCTGTGCCATTTTTCAGTTGGGTTGTTTACCTTTACTTTGTTGTGGTGCTCAAGTATTCTATAAATTTTACATATAAGTCCCTTATCAGACATGTCATTACCTAATATTTTTCCCAGTTTGTGGCTTTCCTTTTTACCCTGTTCGAGAAGTTGTTGGATGTGCAAAGGGATTTTATTCTTAGAATAATCCATTCATCCATTCATCTATTTAATCCTCTCCTGGTTGTAGATTTTTCAGGATGCTTGGAAGACTGTTTATGTTGTGGATTAGGACTTCTAGAGTTCTTCCAAGCTTTTCTCTAATGAAGTTTATAGTCCTTGGTTTTAGTCCTAGGTCCATGATCCACCTTGAGTTGGTTTTTGTGTATGGAGTGAGGTGTGGGTCTTGCTTGAGTTTTCTGCAGATAGTTTTTCCAATTTTGCCAAAACCATTTCTTAAAAAGGCTGTCATTTCCCCACTTAACTGATTTCATCTCCTTGAAAAAAATCAGTTGACCATTGGTAGATGGCCTGATTTCTGGATTCTCAATTCTATTCCATTGATCTATGTGTCTGTCATTATACCATGCTATCTTGACTACTGTGGTAGTATAGTAGGATTTGAAATCAGGGAGTGAGATGTCTCCTACCTTGTTTCTCTTTTTTAAGGAGTGCTTTGCTTATTTGGGGCCTCTTGCCATTCCAAATGAAATCCTTTCCTGATTAAAATACTTAACTAAACAGGATTAGAGAGGAATTTCTTCAACATAGTAAAAAGTATATATGCAAACCTGAGAGCCAACCTTGTTCTCAATGGAGAGAGATTAAAGACATTCCCTTTGAGAATAGAAACTAGGCAAGGATGCCCACTATCCCCTCTCTGTATTGTATTGTATTGTATTGTATTGTATTGTATTGTATTGTATTG
>NW_006400169.1:1044147-1045729 GCF_000299155.1 Elephantulus edwardii
TAATCGGGATGGGAGTGTCAGAGACAGTGCGATTGGCACACGACAGAGCAGAGTTTAGGGCTGTTGTACATAGGGTCGCTATGAGTCACAGTCGACTCGACGGCACATAACAACAACATCCAAATTGGCGAAGGGGAGGTAAATATCTCTATATGCTGATGTTTTGACAGTATGCTTAGAAAACTCTAAAGATTCAGCAAGAAAACTACTGGACATAGTTGACCAATTCAGCAAAGTGACAGGATTAAAAAGCAACATACAAAAATCAATTGGATTTCTCTACAGTGACAAAGAGAATAAAGAGCTGGAGCTAAGAAAACCAATAACCTTAACAATAGCTAATCACAGGATAAAATACTTGTGAGTAAATCTAATGTGAAGCACAAAGGATCTTTTCAAAGAAAGTTACAAAACATTACTACAAGAAACAAAAAGAGACATGGAGAAGTGGAAGAATATAACTTGTTCATGGATAGGAAGACTCAATATTGTGAAAATAACAATGATACAAAGATAAGTTACACTTTCAGTGCAATCCCAATAGAAATACAAATTTCATTCTTCATTGAGATGGAAAGGAAATAACAGCCTCTTCAACAAATGGTGCTGGCAAAACTGCACTATATGCAGGAAGCTTTGATAGGATCCACATCTCCCACCACACAGAAAAATCAACTCAAGGTGGGTCAGAGACCTGGGATTAAAATCCATAACCATAATGTTCATAAAAGACAAACTGGGACCAAGTTTAGAAGACCTAGTGTACGGTTTAAGAGACTGGCTAATACAACCAGAAATACACAATCAAGAGAGGATAAAATTGATGAATGTGTCTTTATAAAGATTAAATCTCTTCTCACAAAAAAACTTTTTCCAACAGGGTAAAATTAAATCTACCAACTGGGAGCAGATACTTGGTAAACCATCTCAGGCAAGGGACTCCTAACAAATGTTTGCAGAATACTCCCAGACCCCCAGAAAAAAAAAAGACTGATAATGCAATTACAAATGTGCAAAAGATATGAAAAGACTTTTCACAGAGGAAAATAGTGGATGGCCAACAGACACCTGAAGAAATGCTCAAAATCACTGTCAGTAAGAGAGATGCAAATCACAACCACAGTGAGATAATATCTGACCCCAGTAGCAGTGACAAAGTTTAGCCCGACAGCAAACAATAAGTGTTGAAAAGAATATAGGGAGGTGGGAACTCTCATACACTGTTGGTGGAATTGTAACCACTCTGGAAGACAGTTTGGCATTTCCTCAAAATGTTGACAAATAAAGAAATAGAAATTATTTTAGAGATGCAGCGCCAGCGAGAGCGACGCAGCACAAGAACGCTGCCACCAGATGGGGTTCCATTGCGAGAGGGGCCAGGGAAGAACAACAGCCAGCCAACTACCGTGGAACTCCAGAGGAGCGAAGACTGTGAGACCCCAGAGGAACGAAGACAACCCGACACTGTGTGACCCCCCTGCAACCCACACCTGTGTGACCCTTAACACACAGGGTGCTGCTGCATAAACCCCCAGCAGTGCCCAAGCCCCACCCCCACCTCTTGGTGATAGTGTCCAAGCCC
>NW_006400169.1:1049683-1050957 GCF_000299155.1 Elephantulus edwardii
AAATCCCTGTAAATGTTTATTAGAACTAATAAAATTTAATAATTAAAAAAAGAAATTATTTTAGAATAGAAAGATAACTAGTAAAATGTGATGATGATCCAAGGTGTTGGGGAGGGTAAGAGCAGAAAGGTTAAGATGGATAGGGTCACACAGTTTGATGGGTAGAAAGAGGGTGGGTAAAGGAAATGGAAAAGATCCAGTGTGAAAAACAAAGTCTGTGAACTTTTTAAGTAAACCAGTATAAAATAAAATTTTTATTAAAAAAAATTTAAACACAGAAATTCTATATGACCTAGCTATTCCACTACTAGGAATATACTCCAAAGAAATGAGAACTGAGACTCAAACAGATATTTGTACACCAGTGTTGATAGCAGTGCTATTCACCATCCATTTTTTATATTTTTTAAAATTTTATGTTTTTGAGAACATTGGCTATAAAACTTAAACCAATTCAGAAGCTTTCCTAGTACCACTTAGTAGCCTTGATTATTTCTCTCCAATTGTGACTTAGTAGTGTCCTCCTTTTCTGATTTCTTCCACTGTCATTAAAGTTAATTCACTAAGCTCTCATGTTTAAATCTCATCATCAATGGTCTGCATCATTTTGTTGTCATATAGATCTTAAAAGAGCGTAATGCTCAGTTGCTGACTATTTTTACCATTTAAGCTAAATTACTGTTTGAGTTTAGGAAGACTAGGAGGTCTTTTTAGTTTAAAGTTTAAATAACATCTGAGACAGTAGTTTAGGTGTGCATCCAGTTTTCATGTCTCTGGTACATCTAAGATCCATTTGCAGTTGCAGCTGCATTTGCGTTTGTTTTGTACTTCCCTTTCTTGTCTGCATTCTTCTACAAACTCTTCGATCAAAGTGTTCAGTAATGATGATCTGTCCTTTGACTTCATGGCAGAAGAGGCAGTTGTTGATGGAGGCCATAAGCAACTCATTTCAAATTCCCCTTCTATTTCTGACTCCTGCCTATTTCTCCAGCCAAATATAATTCAGTATCAGTAGTCGGAAAACATGGACTCGGTGACAGAAATGGAGCTAGAGATAGAATGATTGAATTTTGCTCAATGACTTTATTCATTGCAAACACATTTTTTAAGAGACATAAATGCAGGTTATACACATGGATCTTATTCCATGCTATGCATAGGAATCAGATCAATTACATCTTCAGAAAGAACTGCTGGAGAAGCTCAATATCAGCTGTGAAAACTAGGCCAGGAGCTGATTGTGGAACAGACCACCAACTACTCATATGCAAGTT
>NW_006400169.1:1051688-1052356 GCF_000299155.1 Elephantulus edwardii
TGATGAAGGAAGGAGTTCAAACTGCTTTGAAGGAAATAGCAAAAAATAAGGCCCCAGGAATAGATGGTATACCAATGAACATATTTCAGCTAACAGATGCTGCCCTGGATCTGCTCACCAAGTTGTGTCAAGAAATCTGGAAAATAACCACTTGGCCAACTGACTGAAAGAGATCTATATTTGGACCCATTCCAAAGAAAGGTGACCCCACAGAATGTGGAAACTATAGAACCATATCATTTATTTCACATGCAAGCAAGATTCTGCTGAAGATTATCCAAAAACGACTGGAATAGCACATCAGCAGAGAACTGACAGAAGACCAGGCTGGGTTTACAAGGGGTCGTGGTTCTAGGGATATTGTAGCTAATGTTAGATGTATCTTGGCTGAAAGCAGGGAATACCAGAGGAATGTATATCTGTGTTTCATTGATTATGCAAAGGCATTTGACTGTGTGGATCATAACATAATGTGGCTGACTCTGAGATGAATGGGAATCCCAGAACACTTGTTCGTGCTAATGCAAAACCTATACTTGAACCAAGAGGCAGTCGTCAGAACAGAGCTAGGAAACTCTAAATGGTTCAAAATTGGGAAGAGCGTATGCCAGGGGTGTGTCCTGTCTCCATACCTCTTCAACCTGTATGCAGAACAGATTATCTGGGAG
>NW_006400169.1:1052894-1054306 GCF_000299155.1 Elephantulus edwardii
TAGAAGGAAAATTGATGCCTTTGAGCTTTGGTGTTGGAGAAGAGTATTGAGGGTACCATGGACTGCTAAGAAAACAAACAGATTCATCCTGGAGAGGGTTAAACCGGGCTGTTCCTTGGAGGCAAGGAATCTGAGGCTTCGTCTGACATACTTTGGTCATGTTGTAAGGAGAGAATGGTCTCGGAGAAAGAAGGACATCATGCTTGGGAGGGTGGAGTGCAGGCACCGGAGGGGAAGGCCCTCTGTGAGGTGGATTGATTCGGTGACTGGGGTAATTGGGATGAGTGTGTCGGAGACGGTGAGAGTGACACAGGACAGAACAGAGTTTAGGGCTGTTGTACATAGGGTCACTATGAGTCACAAGTGACTCGACAGTGCATAACAACAACAATGTGCCTTAGATCCTAGGCATTGTGCATTTAACTGACAAGTAGAACTAACATATTAACAGGACCAGTTGACTGGGTTATCTGCGAAACCATGACCCTAAACCTCCAAACCAAGAAGCCAAGTCCCATGAGGATTTTGGTTGCTTATAACCAACCTCAGCAGCTGTTGTTGTTCTGGGGTTTTTTGTCATTGTTTAAAATACATCTGTTATACAACTTTTTTTTTTTCAATTCTATACAATTCTGTGTAACTTTCAGAAACTTTGGTGAAGTTAAAATTTCCAGTCTTTCTCTTATTCATTGTGATATTTGTGTGTTAAACTTCCCCTTTCCCCTCCCCCTACTAATAAATAAACTTTATTATCTGTTTGCCTTTTCTTATATTTATTTTTGATTGATAATTTCACTCAGCGTAATGTCTTCCAGATTCATCAGCATTACATCTTCTATCAAGACTTCACCTCTCTTACTGGCCCAATAGTATTGCATCTATGTATGTACTGCATTTTGTTTATAATTTCATGTGTTGATGAACATTTAGGTTGTTTCCACTTTTTGACTATTGTGAATAGTACTGCAGTGAACAGTAGGTATACAAACTCTGGTTCGTGTCTTTGGGAGATATATATGTATATACACTTGGAATGGAATTGTTGAGTCTATTTTTATTTTTTCAAGTAGCTGTCACACTGTTTTCTATAACAGCTGTTCATTTTGCATTCCTACCAGCAATGAGTAAGATTTTCTGTTTCCTCACACCCTCAACATTATATGTTCTTACTTTCTCCCTGCTGCTCCCAATGCTAAAAGCCAGTAATGATACACCCTTGTGGATTTTGTTAGAATCTCTCTGATGACTAATGGTGACAAGTTCTTTTCATGTGTTGAGTGGTCATTTGAATATCTTCTTTGGTGAAGTGCCTATTCTGATTCTTTGTCCATGTTAATTGGATCATTTGGCTTGTTCTGTTGTTGTTTTGAAATTAATTTTATATTTGTATTATTGTTGTTGTTATGTGCTAT
>NW_006400169.1:1054406-1059700 GCF_000299155.1 Elephantulus edwardii
ATAGGTACAATATTACAAGGATATTAATTTATAAACACATAGGTGCATGATCAGATCCCTCATTAACAGGATAGGCAATCAGAAAAGGTGAAAGGCCACATGGAGGCTAAAGAAGGAAAATTAAGATCAGCTCTTACTCTCCTTGTTCAACAGAAATGAAGTGCCTTATTTCCATAAAGTAGCTTGGCTAAATGCAGGATGATAGTCAATGCATTAAATCCCAAGCTAGAGTTCTTTCCAAATTTCTTGGGGGAAGGTAGAAGTAGAAATGAAATACACCCTGCAAACTAAGTAATGAGTCAAACTTTGGAAGAACCATTAAACAGGGATGGTCATTAGCCTGAAAAATAGGCAGCAGAAGACAGTCTCCAGTTCTGCTTCACAATCAGATGCTCTAAATGGGGAACCCCCTTCATAGAGTACCTCTTCACTATCTCACTTGCAGAGCATCAAAAAGTATGGAACGCTTCACGAATTTGCGTGTCATTCTTGTACAGGGGCCATGCTAATCTTCTTTGTATCGTTCCAATTTTAGTATATGGGCTGCCGAAGCGAGCACATATATTACATTTCTATAAGAATTATCCCTGCATTTTCAACTTTGAATTTCATAAATGTGTTTGCATGTTTATTTTTGTATGGTATAAAACATGGATCATGTTTCATTATTCTACAAGTAGAAACCCAGTTTTCCCAGCAACATTTATTGAATAGATTCTTTCCCTTCAACAAATGGAATTAGAATCCTTGTCAAAAATAGTTGGCCATTAATGTGGGAACTTATTTCTGGACTCTCAACTCTGTTCCATTGAGTTTTGTGTCTGTTGTTATAATCCATGTCAGAATGAAATTTTACTTCCTTTTTTATTGTGCCTGGCTATATTTTTATTTTAAAATACTTTTCAATATTTTAAAAAATTATTTCAGTAACAAAATCCTATTTTACTTATTATTCAACCATTTCCATTTTTATTTAACTCATATTGTTAAGAAAAAGATAAATTACTCTTTCTTCTTTATTGTTTAGAGTTTAATGTGCCCTGATTTCACTTAACAGGTTACATAATCACATTTATGATTTTAAAATAAATTTATTGGCAACTTAGAATGGATTAACAAATAAAAGAATTAGTACCCACAAACCAATTAGGAAAAAGATTGTAGTAAATAATGCAAGTGAAAAGGAATAAAAGATTTTAGTTTAAACAATGACCAACAGAGTGGAAAATAGTAAACCAGTTTGAGTAACATTTTGTAGATAAACCCACAGGAGTTGATCAGCTGTTGGATAGATGTGTGTTAGGGACAGGATTCTCTTCAGTGACTTTGAAATTTAGATGACACAAGACTGGGAATATAGGAAAAACAACACACTTCCCCCCCCCATGCTTTATATATTGAATTTTAATGTTTTCCCTTTTTCCATTATGTTAATGAAATTAATATAAACCAGAGGATCTGACTATGACAATAGTTAATGACCTGTGTCATTTTCAAATGACAGGATTATTTTCATCCAATTTTTTTTTTAAATGAAAGTTTACAGAGACTTTGGGTTTCCATTGATTCATTGTTGCACACTTTCCTCTTTGGCCACCCCCCTCCTCAGTTCACTTTTCTCTTTGAAAAGTAAAAAAAAACCAAACCCAAAAAACCATTCTTTCATTATTATACAGGCCCCCCTCCGCCCCCACTCCCCAGTTCACTATGCAGCTTTCATTCTGTTTACTATATACTGTATTGAAATAGATGAGGGAGAGAACTGTTTAGGAGGAATATGTGATTAGGTATTATTGTCATGACAAGAATTCAGAACAAAAACTGCATCTAATTCTTCTTATTATAATGAATTGTCCTTGTTGGTAATTTTCAAAATTTATAGTAAAAAAATTAATAATTTTCTTGAGTCTTTTTTTATTATTATCTTGAGTCTTAATGAAGCTCTCACAAATGTGTTGATAACCTTTGGATATACATGTTGTAAGGTGCTGTTGAGTCAAGTACAACTCATAGAGACGCTATGAACAACAGACCTAAACCCCATTATATCCTGTGTCATCCTCACAGTCTCTGTCTGACATACATATATATAAGCTCATTTTCAGCAAACAAAGTTGTATCATCTGCATATTGAAGGTTGTTGATGAGTCTTCCTCTGATCCAGATGCTACATTCTTCTTCAAAGAATCTAGTTTATCAAATTATTTGTTCGGTATATAGAAGGAATATGTATGGAGAAAGGATACAGCCAAGACGTACACCTTTCTTAACTTTATCCTTTTTTATTATTTTAATGAAAGTTTATAGAGAACTTGAATTTCTATTCATACATTGTTGCATATTTTCCTCTCTGCCCCCCGCCCCCCTGTTCACTTTAAAAAAAAACAAACAATTCTTTTGTTGTTATACAGTCATTCCCCGCCCCCCCCCCCCAGTCTACTTTACTGTGCAACTCTTATTCTGGACTCTTGTCATTCCAATAATACCTACTCGTATATTCCTTTTATACAGTTCTCTCCTTCATCTGTTTCAATGTGATGTACATTATTTATCCCCTTATTTCTTAGTTTCCCCCAACCCTCATATTAATCCTGTTTTAGAACAGTGGCATTATGCAGTTTTTGTCTTTTTGTGCTGAGATATTTCACTCAGCATAATGTCCCCCATGGTCAATCATTTCGTATTCGTGAGTTCTTTTTCAGTGCTGCATAATATTCCATTGTGTGAATATACCATAGCTTCTCTATCCAGCTGTTTGTTGATGGGCACTTGGGTTGTTTCCAACTCTTTGCTATTGTGAACAAAGTAACAGTAAACAAAGGTAGAAAAAACAGTTTTATTAGCATAAGTTTAATTTGAGATCCTTAAGCTTGTATGATTATCTAATTGATATATTCAGTATTCAGATATAGTACTCTGAAGAGAGTTTTGTAATAATTTATTCATTCATTCATTCATTCTTACAACAAATATTTATTGAAGACCTATTCTGTGCCGAGAACTGTTTCAGGCCCTGGAGATGCAGTGGTAAGAAGGCATCTTAACTCCATGGATATTAAATCTTGTTGTTGTTGTTGTTATGTGCCTTCGAGTCGTTTGCAACTCATAGCAACCCTATGAACAACAGCCCTAAATCCTGCTCTATGCTGCACCAACCGCACTGCCTCTGACATACCCATCCCGATTACCCCAGTCACTGAGTCAGTCCATCTCATAGAGGTTCTTCCCCTCCTGCGCTGTCCCTCCACCCTCCCAAGCATGATGTCCCTCTCCAAGGACCTCCTGGCAACATGTCCAAAGTATGTCAGACGAAGCCCCAGAATCCTTGCCTCCAAGGAGTAGCTTGGTTTAATCCTCTCCAAGATGAATCTGTTTGTTTTCCTGGCAGTCCATGGTACAATCTTGTTAGTAAGATAAATATGTAAGGTAAATATAATCTAGCCAGTACAAAGTCATGAAGCCAGAACCCTCATCTTTAAGAGAGAAAAACTGAAGTACTAATAAATCTATGATTTCTGGCATTCACTTTCAAATCATTAGAATGATCACTTACTCTAGTAAGTGATAAGGGATGAAATAAAATTGACCATTGTACCTTGGGTCCTGGTTACATACCAGTTTATTAAACTATTCTTTCTACTTCTGTGTAGGTTTGAAATATTCATCATAATACTATGGGGAGAATAAAAAAGGGCCACTTTAACTTCTGTATGTAGAGTGGATTATATGAGGCTATGGAAGAGCCTCATAATTACCATTTACTCCAATAATGTTGTTGTTGTTGTTGTTGTTTGCCATCACGTCAAATTCAGCTCATAATGTCCCTGCAGACAACAGATCTGAAGCCTGTTCTAATCTGTTCCATCCTCACAATCTCTAATACACTCAAGCCCATTGCTACAGTCATTATCACTTATTGGTTGAGTGTCTTCCTCTCCATCACCATTCCTCCACTTTTCCAAGTATGGTATCACTTTCTAAGGAATAGTCTCTCTTAGCAACATGTCCCAAGTAGGAGAGACAAAGCTTTGCCATCCTTGCCTCCAAAAGCACTCCAGCTGTACCTTCTCCAAGACATACCTGTTCACTCTCTTGGCCATCCATGGATGTTCAGTGCTCTTTCCCAGCACCACAGCTCTGTCATCCTTATTCATTGTCCCACTTTCATGTACATAGCAAGTAATTGAATAGTTACCTTTTTTCTTTTTCTGAGATGTGCTGACCTTTTGAATACATTTAAAGGATAAGTAAGCCTTTCAGTGCAGAGGAAAAGATAATGCTCTAGCACAGAGTAACGCTTTTTTTCAATATATATTTTATGCCAACAAGTTTTGAATCTTTGTTCATAATCCTTATAACTCATTGAGGTAAATTACAAATGAAGAAACAGAAACAAAATGTTTCAATAACATACCTGAAATTACACATATGATTTCTGTTAAATCTGAAGGTCCTAACTGAGACATTTCAAGTTCTCACCCACTCTTAGGCCTCTGTGGATAGTCTTTGCTATTCTGCATGAAACAGATAAATGTTTGATATGATAGATTATTATTTCTTATCTTTCTTATTCATATATAAACTCTGTGAGGATGATGATCTTTGTCTATATTATTAATGATAATTGCCCCAGTGTAAGACATACCAAGTGCTCAGTAAATATTTACTTAATTAATGTGAAATAAATAGCCTCCATCTGGACAGAACAGGGTATGTGCTATTTCCTAGGGAAGAGCCAGGTTTTTTTTTTTAGCAAGGTAGTGGAGGATGACTTCTTTTCAATGAAGCAATTTGTTAGAGTTTTTGTTTTGTTTTTAGTGAAAATGACTTGGATTAGAATCTTCATATTTTAGTTTCATATAATTGGCATCTGTTGCCTAGCATATGAACCTTAAAGGCTTATAATTCTAATAAATTATAAAAAATGTTTACACGAGTCTATTATATGAGGTTTATTGAGGTCAAAGATTCATAAAATTTGTACCACCAAACAAGGTGTCAAAGACTGCCTCAAGAGATAGAATATGTTTTTTTTTTTTTTGTTTTATTGTAAGTTTACTGTTTAGTCTTTAGGTAGAACTGTTTTCTTGCTTATCGTTTTTATAGTAGAAAAAAAGTTGATTTGGTTTTGTTTTTCACCTTGCAGCTCAGGAGGGGAAGACCCTCTATGAGATGGATTGATTCGGTGACTGGGGTAATCGGGATGGGTGTGTCAGAGGCAGTGAGGTTGGCGCAGGATAGAGCAGGGTTTAGGGCTGTTGTGCATAGGGTCACTATGAGTCGCAAACGACTCG
>NW_006400169.1:1060730-1062649 GCF_000299155.1 Elephantulus edwardii
AATGAGATTGGCACAGGATAGAGCACGGTTTAGGGCTGTTGTACATAGGGTCGCTATGAGTCGCAAACGACTCGACGGCACCTAACAACAACCATTGAGTAGGAATTTGCTTATAGTTGACCCTCCAGCAAGTTTTCAAAGGCTATAAATCACACAGGAGATTGCTCACTCATCTCCTGTGAAGCAGCTGATATGCCTTCTTTTGGGATTCCAACACAGCTTCTTACCATTAGACCATGAGAGTAGTTCATTGGTATTTTTTAAAACTATAGTACTACCAAAGAATAAGAAGATAAATTGGTTCTTCAGGACAACCATTTTTAAATTGTTGGTATTTCATACATACATATATATACACTTATACACATATATATACACACACACACTCACAGATATGTTTATAGCTATATTTTACTTTAAAAAAAATCATACTTTTTGTTGGTTGCTGTCACTTACCCTACTGTATGTATTTTTATTTTGTAAAGTTAGTAGTCATTTAAAATGGAAATAAATCTTTAGATAATCAATGTAATTTTTTCCCTGAACTCTATTGTAAGTCATGAACTCTTCCCTTCACCTGTTATTCTTTGTTAGGTGGGTAATTTCCAGGCCTGCCCAGCTCCACTATTACACAAATATATGGCAAGCAGACAGTATACTCTTTGGACTAACGACATTTGAAAAAGTCCCAAAATTTTTCATCTATATGTATAATAAAGTCACTTGCTTTTTTATTTTCTTCATTAGTATTGTCCTAGTTTTTCTTGCCAGTGACTGTGCCTTACATGGGAAAGATTCGGCTGGCAGGCTGTACCATTTTGCTGTGATGTGATAAATGATGCCGTTCATTTCAGCATTTGCTAAAAACAGTTTAAAGCTGGTTTATTATGTTGTTTTTAAACTTCTAAGAGAAATGTTGTCTATTTATCTTTTAATTATACAGTTTGGTGCCACATTTAATTGCTTTTTTGTTTCTGAAAGGAGGAGAAAGAACACACAAAGAGATAACCAAATTACTAAAATTCTTTAATTCTTCTTTTGTCATCTTACATACCCTTGTTTCCAGGTAGACGTAATAAAGACTTGTTGAAAATATACAGTTGAATATATACAGATGAAAATATACAATCAAATACTAACTTGAAATTCCTTTTCTTACAACGACTCTTGAGGAAAAAGTGTTACTTCCTGTTGGCTTTGTTGTTTAATTTAGAATATAATTGTTTAGTTCTTAATATTAGACTGCATTTACAAAACCTAATTCTGTACCTATTAAAATAAACATCATTAATTTTTACTTGTACATTGTAGCTACATTTTTCTACATTAAATAAGCTTAGCATTTTTATTGATACAAATTAAACCACATGTAATTTAATATTCAGTTCAACTTTAGTAAAGCTTACTACATTAGAGGGAAGCCAGCACAAAGGCATGAGGTTCAAATCCACCAGAAGCTCCACAGGAGAAGGGTGGGCAGTCTCCTTCTGAGCAATTCTCTGCCCCTGAAAACTCACCATAAGGTCAGTTATGAGTCACTTCCATATCTACAGTATATAACGTAACACTATAGTAAAACTATGGGGAACTTAAGTGATCTAGTGGAAAAAGAGTTGTACTGCCAACCCAGAGGAAGGCAGTTCAAATCCACCGGGTGCTCTCTAGGAAACACCAGATGATCATCCCAGGAAATTTACCATCTAAAAGCCTCCTGGAGCTCTTGAGTCACCCCCACGCAGCTGGCAGCTCTCGTGCGGGCTGCTCTTAGACCCTGCCCTCGCCTCTTTGGTACTTGGAACCCTTTTCATCAAGATGCCTGAGGAAGTGCACCATGGAGAGGAGGAGGTGGAGACCTTTGCCTTTCAGGCAGAGATTGCCCAACTTATGTCTCTTATCATCAATACCTTCTATTCCAACAA
>NW_006400169.1:1064975-1066848 GCF_000299155.1 Elephantulus edwardii
AAAAAAAAAAAGCCTCCTGGAGAGTCAACTATGAGTAGGTTTCAACTCGATTACAGTGAATGAATGATAGTAAAACTATAGTGAAAGGTGAAAGTATAGAAATGTTTATATGTGGTCATTACAGAAGTCCAGATTGAAGACTGCGTAGTGGAGTGAACTTGGGGGGAGGGATTGTTTAACAATGAAAGAGTTTTTCTTTTCAAGAATGATTTGGGGGGGAGGGAGAAAAGTGCAACAATGAATGACTGGAAACCCTAAGTCTCTGTAAACTTTAAAATTAATTTAAAAAGAAATGTTTATATATGTTATTAACATATTAATTATGTTGTTTAATAGACTATTTTAGAAACCAAAATATGCATTCAGTGACTTACCATTAACTCATTGATAGCCTCAATTAACTTCTTCTGTTTCTCTTCTCATACTGGAATGATATTGAATCCTCCTTGAAGTAGTGAGTTGCCAGAACGAGATTTTGATTGTGGGCAGGGTATGGTTCTGTTGCAGACAAGATTGTTCACATTTGGGGTGAACTTGATAGCACCTAATAGCAAATTGTTTTACTAACCCTTGTAGCTCTGAAAGGTTAAGCTTTGAAGGGGTTTTATAATATATCAAAATCTTATTTTTTTAATTTAAATTTTTATTTTATCCTAGATTACTTACAAAGTTCATATACATTGTTTTTCCACACTGGATCTTTCCCATTTCCTTTACCCACCCCTCCCTTCACGCATCAAATTGTGAGACCCTATGATTAACACCCCCACCATCCTCTACCCATCCTCACCCCTTTGCTCCCACACTCCCCCCTTGGATCCTCATACCCATTCCAAAATAATAGTTTTATATTATATCGTAATGATTCAGTATATGCTTAACAAAATACTCTAACCATCTTAACAGTTATTAAATTGTTGTAATATAATATCTAAGAAGAGACCAAAAGAATGAGCCCAAATAGCAAAAAAATTAAAAGAAATATGTTCAGAAAACATTTTTACCACATTGCAAATACACTAGTGAAAATGTGGTATTTTTTTTCTCTGAAATTTCCACATTCAACAGGAAACATAGAAACAAGCTTGAGTGGGTGGGGCTCTGAGGTTAAAACTGTTAATAAAATAAAATATTTGAAGTTTAGTTTCAAACACAGAGCATTTCCAGCCCTAATACAGTGTTCTGAAGCTTTATATTGGTGAGTATGTGCCATTTTTTTTATCCTTAAAAAGCTTTTCCCTTTCTTAGTAAATAAAAGTTAATTCACATTCCTCCTCATATAGCCCAGCGTCTCGGGTGATCTGTTCTGCATACAGATTGAAAAGGTATGGAGACAGAATACATCCCTAACGGACCACCTTCTTGATTTTGAACCATGTAATGTATCCTTGCTCTGTTCTGATGACTGCCTCTTGGTCCAAGTATAGGTTTTGCATTAGCACAATAATACCTAATCACTTAAACAGTTCTCTCCCTCATCTATTTCAATACAGTATGCATTTCAATACAGTATGCATTATTTATTACCTCTTTCTCAGTCTCCTCCTAACCCCAATGTCAGTCCCATTTTACAACTGTGGCCCTATGCAATATTTGTCCTTTTGTCACTGAGATATTACACTCTGTATAATGTCCTCCAGGGTCACCCATTTTGAATAATATTGCATGAGTTCTTTGTTTTTCAATGCACCATAGTATTCCATTGTGTGAATATACCAGAGCTGCTCTATCCATTCATTTGTTGATGGGCACTTGGGTTGTTTCCAAATCTTCATTATTGTGAACAAAGCAGCAATAAACATGGGTGTGCATCTATCTATGTGGGTGGCAGTTATAGTTTCTTTTAGGGTATATTCGCAGTAGTGGAATTTCT
>NW_006400169.1:1074716-1094908 GCF_000299155.1 Elephantulus edwardii
GAGGTGGGGACGGGGCTTGTGCGCTGCTGGGGGTTTATGCAGCAGCACCCTGTGTGCTAAGGGTCACTATTTCCAACTTTTGAGAAAACGCCATACAGCCTTCCATAGTGATTGCACCATTTTATACTCCCACCAACAGTTTCTCCAGCACCTCACCAGTATTTGATGTTTGCTGCTCTGTTAAATTTTGCTATTCTTACTGGGGTGAGATATGATATCTAATAGTCATTTTGATTTACCTTTCTCTTAGAGCTAGGGATTTTGAACATTTCTTCATGTGTTTTTTTGCCATCTGAATGTCTTATTTGGTGAAGTGTCTGTTTATATCGTGTGCCCATTTTTCAGTTGGGTTATTTACCTTTATCTTGTTGTGATGCTCGAGTATTTTATAAATTCTAGATGTAAATCCATTGTCTATCTTTACCAAATACTTTTTTCCAGTCTGTGGCTTCCCTTTTTTCCATGTTGGAAAAGTTTTTAGATGTGCATAGGAATTTGATTCTCAGAAGGTCCCATTCATCTATTTTATCCTCTCCCGGTTGTAGATTTTTCAGGATGTTTGGAAGACTGTTTATGTTGTCGATTAGGACTTCTAGAGTTCTTCTAAGCTTTTCTTTAATGAAACTTATAGTCCTTGGTTTTAGTCGTAGGTCCATAATCCATTTTGAGTTAGTTTTTGTGTGTAGATTGAAGTGTGTATCTTGGTTGACTTTTCTACAGATAATTTTCCAATTTTGCAATCACCATTTGTTAAAAAGGCCGTCATTTCCTCACTTGTCAAAAATCAATTGACCATAAGTAGATGGACTGATTTCTAGATTGTCAATTCTATTCCATTTAACTATGTGTCTGTCATTGTACCAGTATCACGTTGTCTTGAGCACCACGGCAGTATAGTAGGATTTGAAATCAGGGAGTGAGATGTCTCCTACCTTGTTTCTCTTTTTAAGGAGTGCTTTTCTTATTCAAGGCCTCTTTCCATTCATAAAGAGATTGGAGATTGCCTTTTCTATCTCAATTTTAACTTCTATTTCATTGATTCTGTGTTCCCTCTCTTCAGCTCTGTTCATATGTCCCTCCATCATTTTGACAGCATCTGAAACATTAGACCTCATATTTTGGGTCGCGATTTCTTGCTTTTTCCAGAGCCTCTACTGCCTCATTTGTTTTATCTGTGTTGTTTTTGAATGTTGTGAGGTGTCTTTTTTTAAGCTCCTCCTGGTTTTTGCTTGCAGTGACTTGTAATTCTTCAAGTTTTTTTTCACCCATTGAAAGTATTCGATCATTGTTCTTTTAAATTCTGTGTCAGAAAGTTCCATCAGATTTTCTGGCTTCAGGTAATTCATTGGCATTGTGTCACTTTTTGGAGGTGACATCTTACTTTGCGCTTGTGTAGCTTGTGAGGTGTCCTGTTTCTTTCATGTTGATGCTGTGGTAGGTAGTGTTTTTCATGCCTGAGGTGATGATAGGTTCTTGATCTGAAATAACTGCTACAGATGAGGGTGTAGCAATTATGTTGCCTGTGTTCCTTTCTGAATTTCTGAACCAAGGGAAGTGTCAGTTCACGGCCTGTGAAAGTGGCCTCCTCTGTTGGATTATTGTTACAGCTAAGTCAGACTAAAATGCTTAGAATTAAAGGCAGTTCGTTGACTGGGCATGAGGATATGTAAGGCTGAAGAAGAGGGGGGAACAGGCGGGGCAGGCATGGGTGGGCATATGCTCAGACACTACAAGCGAGGACCTCACTCAGGTTGGAGCCACAGCTCTATGGCTCACGCCTCCTGAGCCTAGCTGTCCAGATGGGCATGTGGGAAGACCTCACTCAGTTTACAGCTGTCCCACTCACGCCTGGCAGGGGATTTTTCCTGCCTGGGTATGGACATGCAGGGACCTCACTTAGGTTACAGATGTCCTGGCTAACTTCCGGATGGACACATGCCAGGACTTCACTCAGTTTGCAGCTGTTTCCCTAGGGCCTGGCTGGGGCTACCTGCTCGGGTAGGGGTGCATGGGCAACTGTGCAGGTAACTGTTTGCAGGTAACTGTTTGCAGGTAACTGTTTGCAGATGTCCTGCTCATGCCCAGTGGAGCTACCTGCCCCTGTGGGGACTCGCAGGGGCCTCAGTCAACTTGCAGCTGTATAGCTGCAAGTAGTCACATGTGAATATCTGAGTCAGGTTGCACCATGTTGGGAGGGGTGGGCACCCGGTGGATAGGGCGGGCTTGCGTGGGTGGTGCTAGTGCACCACAGGTGTTCTGGTTGGTCTGGTGGTGCGGGCATTCCCGGAAAGTGAACTCTTGACTTGTTATTGTTTGGTGTGGTGGTTTGTTTTGTTTTGTTTTGTTTTCTTCTGGGTTTTTTGGGTTTGTTTTTTAATGAGGTTTTTTGTTGTGTTGATTTTTTTTTAATTTGTTTTACTGCTTTACACACAGAATTCATAAAGTATGCATTGTTTCTCACACCAGACCTTTCTACTCCCCTTTACCAGTCTCTTCCTCCACCCATCCTATTATGCGACCCACGTTTAATTTATAATTTTGCACCTGTTTTAGAAAATGCCAGTTAATCATGATAGGTGATAGTACATAGATAATAAAACAGTTCACCATAATACAAAATTACAACCTTCTAAATATTTAAGAAAAGGAAAAGAAAGGGAAGAATCACCAAGTGTTAAAAACAATTAGATATAAAATGGAGTTAGTATAATTTTATTTTTGCCCTGACTACATTAAGTCCAAAAAGCAGTCTTTACATTTAAAGAGATGTAGGTGGTAATATGCTAGCAGTGTGTCCAAACACAGATGGAGTTTATAGGTACTTTAGAGTAGGAATAGGCAGTATCTATGAGTGTCAGTGATTTCATCTTGTATGGAACCACAGTCAACATCAGAGGTACCAATAGTCCAGAAATCAAAAGATATATAACACTGTGAAGGTCCACTGTGAAGGACTGCTCCAAAGTACTAACGAGCAATGAAGTCACCTTAAAGAAAAAGATGGGCCTGATCCATACCGTGACGTTTCCATACACCTGCTGTGCATCTGAGAGTTGGACATTGAACAAGGATGATAGAAGAAAGATTAATGCCTTTGAGTTGTGTTGTTGGAGACGAGTGCTGGATGTCCCATGGACTGCCAAAAGAAAAACAGAAATGTCTTGGAGAAAGTACAAGCTGAGTGTTCCTCAAAGGCAAAGATGGTGAAACTTCATGTCACATGCTGTGAATGTCTTGTTAAGACAGGCAATTCCTTGGAAAAGGAAATCATATTGGAAAGGTAGAGGGACAGTGAAAGGGAGGAAGACACTCAATGGGATAATGACCCAGTGACTCTAACAATGGGAGCAAGTATCTTAGACATGATACAGATGACCCAGGATCGATCAGTGTTTAGATTTGTTGTTTATAAGGTCCCTAGGAGTTGTACTCAATAGCACCTAACAACAACATGGCAATATTAATAGCTGCAAAAAATTTTATTAACAAATGTTCTCTTTTTGGTTGTTATTTGTGGAGGATTTTTAATCTACATTGTGTTTCATTCATGTACATTATGTTTTATACATTCATATAAGTTGTGTTTTATTTAATTGCTGTTGATATATACCTCCTGTCATTTCAAGTCCCTTTTGCACTCTGCCTGTTCCTTCACCCCCACACCTGCCCACTAATCTCTTCTGCCCTAGTTATGCACCACTTCTGCCACTCTCCTGCTTTGAACACTCTCACATATCTAGTTGCTGTTTGCTAATTGCAATAGCCATGTTGTCTTTTCCTTGACTGCTCACAGGTTGATCCTCCCTTGTCCTGGTCCTTTATAGATTTCATTGCCTGTGTATTCTTTCTGTCCTCCCCCTCCCACCTCCTAGTTACTATCCAGTTTTCACGGTAGCAGTCTTATGTAGTATTTATCCTTTTGTGACTAAGTTCTTTCACTCAGCATAATGTCCTCTAGACTCTCCTGTGTTGAGTAGTAATTTATTAATACTTCATTGTTCTTTAATGCTACATAGTATTCCACTCTATAAATGTAAATACAGTTTCTTTATTCAATTTGTTGATGGGCATTTGGGCTCTTTACTTTTCTTTTTTGTTTTGTTTTGGACTTTATTCTTTGTTTTGTTTTTTTAATAATTTTAATGAACATTTACAGAGCTTTTGGATTTCCATTCATTCTTTGCTGCACTTCTTTCCCCGCCCAGCCCTCCCCCACCTACATTTTTTGCTATTGTAAATAATGCTACTATGAACATGCTGTTGTTGTGTGCTATAGAGTTGGAATTGCCCCAGTTGACCCTCCAGTGGGTTTTCAGAGGCAGTAAATCTTACAAGAGATTGTTTATCCTTTTCATGTGGAGCAGCTGGTAGATTCAAATCATGTGCCATAGTTGTACATATCTCTGTTTGTATATTAGTTCTGATTTCCTTGGCGTATATAGAAATAGGTGGGTCATATGAAATTTTTATGTTCACCTTTTTGAGGAAATACCAGACTGCCTTCCACTGTGGTTGTAACATTTTGCAATCCTACCAGTAGTCTATGAGAGCTCCATTCTCTCCACATTCTCACCAACCTTTCTTGTTTGTGCTAAGACAAAATATGTAACTTTTTCATATATTTAAGAAAAGGGAAATAATCCACAAAGTGCCAAAAACAATTCTAAATAATCAAAACAACTATGAGCTGTCATCTCACCCCAGGAGCAATAGCAAAGTTCAACAGGGCACCAAACAGCAAATACTGGTGAGGTTGTGGAGAGATTAGAACTTCTGTTCTCTGCTGGTGGGAATGTAAAATAGCACAACCATTGTGGAGACAATGTGGTGCTTTCTTAAAAAGGTGGAAATAGAAATACTATTTGACCCAGCAACCCCACTGAGAATACACCCAAAAGAACTAGAGCCGCAACTCAGATAGATGAATGCTCACTCATGTTTATTGCTGTCTTGTTCACAATTGCAAAGAGTTGGAAGCAACCCAAGTGCCCATCAATAAGCGAATGGATAGGAAAACTATGGTACATCCACACAATGGAATACTGCACAACATTGAAAAACAATGAAATCGTAAAACATTATACAGCATGGAGGAGCCTGGAGGGCATTATGTTTTGTGTAATATCTCAATCACAAAAGGACAAATATTGCATAACACCACTGTTATAAAATAAGACAGACATGGGGAGATGAGAGAAAGGGGAAAGGATGGATAGATAATGAGCACTGTGTTAGAATAGATGTGGGGAAGAACTGTGAAAGGAATTTTGATTAGGCATTATATGTATGACAACAATCTGAAACAAGAGGTACGTTGTAGGATGGGTTGGAGAGTAAGAAGAAAATGTTCAAGTAGAAAGAAAAATTATAAATAAAATGGAGTATATGTTATTTATTTTTCCCCCTAACTACATTGAGTTAGAAAAGCAGACTTCAGATATAAAGAGCTTTAGGTGATAATATGCTAGCAGTCTAGCTAGTATATACCTAGAGTTTTCAGATACTTTAGAATAGGAATAGGTAGTATCTATGATAGTATTAACATCTGAGTAATTTTTAGCCAACAAGCTACTCTCACTGTTTTCTCTTTCCTTCCTTTTCTTATTTCTTCCCTCCGTCTCCTTTATTACCTCTCTTCTTCTTAGGCTGTCATTCTTTCACTCTTCATAGAAAACAAATGTACTTTTAAAGGAAATTATTTGATAAATAGCTTCTGAACATATTGATGTCTTTTAAATAAACCATGTTGACACATCTGGAATTCATTTATAATGACAAATTCTAGGATTTGACTCATAATTTGGAATAGAAGCATAAAACATTTTAACACATTAAATTCCATTTGCAGATCTCCAAGCAAGCCCTTGGCCCGAAACTTAATGGATTGGGAAGTAGTAAGCAGAAATTCCCTAACTGATGACAGATTAGAAACACAAAGCCTTCCCTCACGGTCTCCACCTGGAACTCCAAAGCAGTAAGTACAGTATAACCTTAGATGCATATTTTGTGTATATATATATATATATGTGTGTGTGTGTTAGATGTATCATTTCTAAGTGATTGGCTATACTGTCCATTGCCTGAAAATTTTTGTTGTTAGATGCCTGTCAAGTCCAACTCATAACAACCTTGTAAGCAGTGCATGAAACCTTGCCCAATCCTGGCCCATCTTCTCAATTTCCAGTGTGCCTGAATCTGTTGTATTACTGTATCTATCTCATTGAGGGTCATGATCCCCTTTGCCAACCCTCAATTTTTTCAGCATAATGTGTTTTTCTAAGCACTGACAACATACCCAAAGGATGTAAGGCAAAATTTCACCATGCTTGCCCCTAAGGAGCACCCTGGCTGCATTTCTTCCAAGATGGTTTTTTCTCCAAGACAGTCTATGGTTTACTCAATACTGGATCACCCTCTAATCTCTTTGCTATAAGTAATACTGCAGTAAGAATGGGTATGTTTATATTAGTTCGTCTAAGTGCACTTCTTCCAAGACAGATTTGTTCATTTTTGGCAGTCCATGGTATGTTCACTATGCAAAACACCAGAATTCAAAGGTATCATTTTTCTTAATTCTTCATTGTCCAACTTTTATGTGTTTATGAGACAGTTTAACTCTTGGACTTAAAGGAATTTTGTTGCTCCCTAGCAGCATTTCCTTTTAACCTACAGCTATTTCAAATGCTGCACAAGAAATTGCATTAAGCGATGATAAAAGAAGTTGTTGTTGTTGTTGTTTGCCATTGAGCTGAGTACAACTCACAGTAACCCTATGACCAACAGATCTGAACCTTGTCCTGTCCTGTACCCTTCTCACAATCTCTGACACATTCAAGTCTGTTACTGCAATCACTGTGTCTTTACACCTGGTTGAAGGTCTTCCTCTTCTTTGTCGTCCCAAGCACAATGTCCCTTTCCAAGGAATAGCCTCTCCTAGCAACATGCCTAAAGTATGTGAGATTAAGCTTTATCATCTTTGCCTCCAGGAGCACTCTGGCTGAACCTTCTCCACGGCATAGTTGTTTGCATTTTTGACAGTTCATGGGATCTTCAGTACTCTTCTTCGATGACACACTTCAAAGGCATTAATTCTTCTTATGTCCTCCTTGTTCTTTGTCCAGCTCTCAGCAACATAGCAAGTGACTGAAAAAACCATGGCTCAAATCAGGTACACTTTAATCCTCAAACTAGCATTGCTCCTCAGTAATTTAGAGAGGTCACTGACTGTAGACTTTCTCAGTGCAGTATGTCTCCTAAACTCCCAACTCCTGGTACCAAATGTTAGGTCTTATTTTATTTTTTTTTATTGTATATTGGCTTGCTTACAAACTTCATATACATTTTGTTTCACACTCTTCTTCATTCATGTTGTATTTCATACCATCATTCCCATGCATTATGTTTTATGAAATTAATCGCCATTGGACCTTGCACATCATTATTCTGTCTTTTCAGGTTCCTGTTAGAACCTTCCCATTTCCTTCACCCCCTCCCTCCACTCACCAAATTGTGCAACCCTGTGGTTTCGCCCCTACCTATCTTCACCCCTCTGTTCCCACCCTTTCCTCTTTGGGTCCCCATATATATTTTACTAGTTATTCTTCTATTTTTACAAATGGTCTTTTTCAATATATGTCCTTATGAGACTGAGTTTAGTTCACTCAGCATATTGCTTTCCAGTCTCTCCAAAGTTACATAGTATTTTTCAAAATCATTGCTCCTGAGTGCTACATGGTATTACATTGTATGAATGTGGTACCAAATGTTTTGATTGTGGATCCAAATGAAATTAAGTCATTGACAATTTCAATCTTTTCTCCATCTATCATTATGTTCCCTATGTTTAACCTTCTGCAGCAAGTGCTTCAATTCCTCCTCACTTTCAGAAAGTAAGCTTGTGTCATATGCATAATACAGGTTATTTATGAATTTTCCTTCAATCCTGATGTCACATCCTACTTCAGAGAGCCCAGCTTCTCTAATAATTTTCTGTGCATAGAGATTAAATAGGTACAGAGAAGAAATACAACCCTGATTCACTCATTTCTTTTAAACCTTACAGTGTTCCCTTGCTCTGTGCACCCCACAGCCTTCTAGTCTACATTTGGCATGTGTGCAATTAAGTGTTCTGGAATTCCCATTATTCTCAATGTCAAACATAACTTGTTATGATTGACACAGTAAAATGCCTTTGCATACTCAATGAAACACAAATAGACATTTTTCTGATTTTTTATTTTTATTTTTACATTCAGCCAGATACATCAAACAACAGCAGTAATATCCATGGTGCCAAGGCCTCTTCTAAATCCAATTTGAAATTCTATTAGTTCCCTGCCTATGTACTATACTCGCTGTGTTTTAGTGATCTTAAGGAGAATATTTTGCTTGCGTATGATATTGATGATATTGTTTGATAATTTCCACATTCTGTGGAATCATCGTTCTTGGGAAGGGAACATAAATTTTTTCCAAATTTCCTTTCATAGATTGGTGAGCTTGTCCAGTGCTGAATTTGTCATTTGAAATATGTCATTTGGTATTCTATCATTCCTGGGGTTCTATTTTTTGCCAGTGCCTTCATAGCAACTTGAGCTTCTTCCTACATTACTATTGGCTCTTGATTATATGGTGGTGGTGGTGGTTGTTATGTGCCGTTGAGTCACCTGTGACTCATAGCAACCCTATTTACTTTAGCTCTGAAACCTGCCCTATCCTGAGCCAATCTCATTGTCTACTACAGACCTAATTTGACTTCTTCACTAACTGAGTCAATCCATCTCATCCTGAATCTTCCTCTCCTGTGCTGTCCTTCCACTCTTCTAAACATGATGTCCCTCTCCAAGGACTGTTCCCTCCTGGCCATGTGCCCAAAATATGAGAAACAGAGCCTCAAAATCCTTGACTCCAGGGAGTAGCCCAGTTTCACCTTCTCCAAGACAGACTTGTTTATTCTCCTGGCAGTCCATAATATGTTCAACACTCTACTCCAGCACCACAGCTCAAAGGCATCGATCCTTCTTCTATCATCCTTAGTTATTGTCCAGCTCTCAGATACAATTTTATCTTCTCCTGGTTGTGTATTTCTGCCTATATTTGTCAGACTCTTTATACCATAATCTAGGCCTTCTGACTTGGTCTAACTTTGTCTCTTATGATCTTTATGGTTTGGGGCTTTAACCCTAGGTCTCTGATCCACATTAAATTGATTTTTGTGTATAGTGTGAGATGTGGATCCTGTTTCAGCTTTCTGAAGTTTGCAATCCAGTTTTCCCAGTGCCGTTGTTGAAGGTCTTGTCATTTCTCCATTTGATAGGTTTTGTTTCCTTGTTGAATATCATTGACTATAGGTAGATGGATTCATATCTGGTTTCTTGATTCAGTTCCATTGGTCTGTGTGGCCTGTCACTATACCAGTACCATGCTGTTTTGGTTATTATAGCTGTATAATGGATTTTGAAATCAGGGAGTGTTACGCCTCCTGCTTCCTTCTTGTTTTTCAGAAGTTTTGTTTTGTTTGTTTTTTATTCAAGGCCTCTTTCCTCTCCAAATAAATTTGATAATTGCCTTTTCTATCTCTTTGAGAAATGAATTTAATATCTGTATTGGCATTACATTAAACATGTAGATTGCTTTTGGTGGGATTGTCATTTTCATTATTCCAAGTTTTCCTGTCCATGAACAGGGAACATTTTTTTCTATTTATTTACATCTTTTATTGTTTCTCAAGGAACTGTTTTGTAGTTTTATTTGTAAAGGTATTTTGTATTTTGTGTCTCTAGATAGGTTTATTCATAAGTATTTCAGTTTGACGTTGACTATTGTAAGTGGTATTTGTTTCTTGATTTCCATCTCTGAATTTTCTTTGTTACTGTAGAGAAGTCTCACTGACTTTTGTATATTGATATTGTATCCTGCCACTCTATTGAATTGGTCTAATAGTTCTAATAGTTTTGTTGTTGTTGAGTCCTTGAGGTTTTCTGTGTTCACCATTGTATCATCTGCATATAGAGACAGTTTAACCAATTCTTTGCCTATCTGGCTGCCTTTTATTTCCTTCTCTTGTTGTATTCCCCTAACAGGAACTTCCAATACAGTATTGAATAGAAGTGGTGACAGTCAGCATCCTTGTCTGGTCCCTGTTTACAAGGAGAATGCTGTTAGTCTTTCTCCATTGAGAATGATAATGACTCTTGGTTTTGCATACTTTGCACTTTGTTGAGAAAATTCCCTTCTATTTTTGTTTTACTGAGTGTTTTAATAGGAAAAAAGTACTGAATTTTGTCAAAGGTCTTTTGTGCATCAATTATTAGGATCATATGTTTCTTATTTTTTGCTTTTTTAATTTGATTAATTACATTAGTTGTTTTTCATGTGTTGAACCATCCTTGCATACCTGTTATGAATCCCATTTGATCATCTTTAATTATTTTTTTATATGCTGTTGGTTTTTATTGGCCAGGTTTTTATTATGGATTTTTACATCTATCTTCATGATAGAAATAGATCTGTAGTTTTCTTTTATTTGTTCTGCCTTTGCCTGGTTTTAGTATTAGGGTTATACTTTTATCATAGAATGACTCTGGGAGTTTTCCTTCCTTTATTGTTTTGTTCAATAAATAGAATTGGTAATTGATCTCTGAATGTTTGGTAGAATTCAGCCGTGAACCCATCTGGGCCAGGACGTTTTTTGTGAAATAATCTTTTTATGACCAGCTTAATTTTTTCCTTTGTGATGGATCTGTTCAAGTATTCTACATCTGTCCAGATGAGTCTGGATAGGGCATGAGTTTCAAAGAATTTGTTAATTTCCTCTAGGTTTTCAAATGTATAGCTTTACTAATAGTCTAATATTATCAATTAAATTGCATCTGGTTCTGTTATGATGTCACCTCTGTCGGTTTTTAAATCAGAGTATTTGTGGTGTCTTCTCTTTGTTTTCTTTTAACTTTGCCAATGGTTTGTCAATTTTTTTGACCCTTTTTCAAAAAACCAGCTCCTCATCTTGTTAACAGTAAGTTTTTCTATTTTCCAGCCCTTTTATTTCAGCTCTTGTCCTTATAATTTCCTTGCTGCTAGAGGCTGTGGGATTAGATTGTTGTTATTTTTCTATTTGATGAAAATGTTGAGTCAGGTCATTATTTTGCTTCTTTTTTATGTGTGTGCCTGTTGCTACGAACTGCCTTAGCTGCATCCCAGAGGTTTTGGTACTTTGTATTTTCATTTTCCTTTGTTTCAAGGAACTTTTTTATTTCACACTTTGTTTCTTCTATAACCCAGTCATGTTCTAGCAGAGTATTATTTAGCTTCCACATAGATGGTTTATAAGCTCTTGTGGTTTATTTCTAATTTTATGCCATTGTGGTTTGATACTTTGTTATTTCCCTGTTTTTTAATTTGTTGAGGCTTACTTTATGTCCTAATATATGATCAGTTCTAGTGAATATACCATGTGCACTTGATAAGAAAGTGAATTGAGTTTTAAATGAGTGCAGTACCCTGAATACATCCAAAAGTTCTAGTTGGCTGATTGTATAGTTGGATCTTCTGCATCTTAATTAAGTTTCTTTTGAGCTGACCTTTGGTGAGAGTGATGTATTAAAGTCTCCTACCACTATTGTGGTGCTATCTATTTCTTCAGTTCTATTAGCCTTTGTTTTATGTGTTTTTCAGGTCTATCATTTGGTACATACACATTTATCAGTGTTATGTCTTCTTGATCTAATGTGCCTTTAATAATTTTATAGTGTCCTTCCTTATCTTTTATGGTGGTTTTCATCTTGAAGGCTGTTTTCAGGGATTAGTATTGCCTCTCCTGCTTTTTTCTGGATGTCTTGCTTGTTATATTATTTTTCCCTAGCCTTTGCTTTTGAGTCTGTTTTTCAGTTTGTTTCTTAGATGTGTCTCTTGTACACAAAATATTGATCGACTTTTTTTTTATCCATTCTGCTACTTATTTTCTCTTATTCATCTAGTCCATTTACATTATGTGAGATTATTAACAGGCCAGGTTTTATCATTGCCATTTTGTTGTGTTTCTTTTTCTGTTGTTTCTGGTTACTGTAGTCTATCTACTTTTCTTTGGTGTCTCTCTGTGAAGGACTTCCCTTAAAATTTCTTATCGTTTTAGTCTTGTTTTCACAAGTAACTTCCTTCTTTTCTGCGGAAGATCTAATTTCTCCTTCATATTTGATGGACAGCTTTGCTGTGTACAGAATCCTTAGCTAACGACAGTCATTTTCTTTATATGCCATCCCGTTGTCTTCTAGCTCACATGGTTTCTGCTGAGAAATCAGAACTTAATCTAATTGATTCCCCTTACTAGGTTTCTCTTTGTTTTTCTCATGTTGCTTTTAGTATTCTATCCTAATCTTTTAATTTGAAGAATTTTACTGTGATATATCTTGATGTTTTTCTTTTTGAGTCTAGTCTATTTGGTTTTCACAGAGCTTTTTCCATGTGAGTTTCTCCATTCTTCATAGTACTTGGGAAATATATATGTTGTTCCTTTTATGTCATTTCACATAATTCTGATGTTTTCTTCATTTTCTCTGATTTCTTCAAAATATCTGATTTTTCTTCTAGTATGTTTCCATTGAGGCTCTTTACTCCAGCTCACTGACTCTTTGTTCCATCTATTCTGTTCTATACTTTGTCTCTCGTGTCTTGAACACGTATGCAATTTCATTCTTAATATTCTGGATTACATGTTTATATGTATCATTTATTCTCAGTACTGTATTGGCTGTACCATCTCTATTCTGTGATCGTTTTTAAGTTTTTGTACCACATTTTCTATAGTTTCAATTCTTTATTTCATCTTTTTTCTTTCATTTCATAGTTGTGCAGCTTCCTCCTCATCAATATATTTCTTCTGGCTCTGTGTCCCTGGCTTCCATTGTTTCTTCTGTCATTTGCACTTTCTTCTGTAGCTGTGCAAATAAACTCTGCCTCAACGTATTTCATTTGCTTCTCTGTGTCTAGGGTATTCATTGGATCTGCAATATGCTCTGCATTTTTAGGAAAAGAATTATTTTATTTATTTTTTTTTTCAGGATATCTGTGGCTGCCTGCTGCTTTCTTGACATTATGTGAGTCTTCTTGGTGAATGTTAGGTGGATAAATGTGTATTGTCCCAGGGGAGAGAGATGTTCTGTGAAGGACCTCTATATTGGTGCTCCCCAAAACTGGTTGAGTGTTGTTCTCTAGAAAACGGTGGCATGTCAACTCCTTTTCCCCTTTGGCATAAGAAATTCCTAGCCTTCTCCATGTGTTGCAGGCAGCCCTCCATCTTCTTCTAATATTTCCTTGATCATTAAATATGTTGCCCATATCATCTCTAAGTATTGCAACTTGAGATTTTAATTTGTTTTTTCAATTCTTTCAGCTTAAAAAATGCAAAGGGAGGGCATTTTTATATTCCTATACAATTTAGTTTCACACTGAGACTCTCTAGCCATTTCTTCAAGATCTGTTAGTAAACGTAAAGTCTCATATGATTGTTTTTGACAATTTTTTCTCCCATGTGTGTCCCAACCACACTTGTAGGTGAGCATATGTGTTTTAAAAATGCTTCTAAGTTACTGTACCCTAAGGCCCCCACTTGACACTACTCTCACTCTTACATCCTAGAAAAGGATTTCTTAACACCATTCCCTACATTATTTAGAACTTTACTGTGTGTATAGTTAGCATGTCTCAGAAAAGCTGCATACTTTGTCATAGAAATATATTCTGTTAATTTTATAGTATTACCAAATGTGTTGTATGTTTTGTTGTTGTTGTTACGTGCTGTCAGACTGCCTACAATGCATAACACCTCCATGTACAACAGCTCTAAAGCCTTCTCTGTCCTGAGCCAGTCTCACTGACTCTTGACACCAGACAACCATTGCCCCAGTTACTGTATCAATCCATCTCCTCCAAAGTCTTCCTCTCTTCTTCTGTCCTTCCACCCTTTGGAGCATGCTGTCTTTCTCCAACGTGTGATCCATCCTGGCCACATGCCCAGAGTATGTGAGACAGCTTCAAAATCCTAGCCTCCAAGGTGAGACAGACTTGTTTGTTTTCTTGGTGGTCCATGGTTTGTTCAAGACTTTTTTCCAACACTTCAACTCAAAGGCATTGATTCTTCTTCTGTTATCCTTAGTCATTGTCCAGCTCTCTGATACAATAATACAATTTTAAAACTTTAAAGATTTTAAATGAAATCATATTTAATTCACTTTTCTCTCTCTCCATTTAGTCGGAATTCTGCATTCACACAGGAAGGCACTCGGCTACGACCATCTTCAGTTGGACATTTGGTAGACCATGTAGTTCATACTTCTCCGAGTGAAGTATTTGTGAATCACAGATCTGCATCATCAACACAAGCTAATAGCATCATTCTGGAATCATCACCGTAAGACTCTTTTTCCCATTTAATTTCCTAATCTGTGTTTTCAAATGCCCTAAATTCTTTACTTACACTGTTTTAAGGATTTAGGATATTTAATAAAAAACTTTATTCAGATAATTTTTTAAAGTTTCTACATTTGTAATTGTGCTTATTTATCCCTTGGAGTTTTGTTTTGCCCACTTCATCCCCAAAATTTATTATGTTATTTTGTTGACCTAGAATGTTCTTGAGTTGTTTTTTTTTCTTTTGTTCTTGAGTTATGAAAGTATGTTTCAGTGTATTTTTTTTTAAAGATTTACACAGCACTTTTGGTTCCCATTAGCAATTATATTCTTTAACTTTTAATGCATTTTATTAAATATTTCTACATATAATATGGTTGTTGTTGTTGTTGTTGTTATATGCCATCGAGTCGCTTGCGACTCATAGCGACCTACAGCCCTAAACCCTGCTCTGGCCTGTGCCAATCGCACTGTCTCTGACACTCCCATCCTGATTATCCCAGTCACTGAATCAATCCACCTCATAGAGGGCCTTCCCCTCCTGCGCTGTCCCTCCACCCTCCCAAGCATGATGTCCTTCTCCAAGGACCGGTCTCTCCTCACAACATGTCCAAAGTATGTTAGACGGAGCCTCAGAATCCTTGCCTCCAAGGAGCCACCCGGTTTAACCCTTTCCAGGATGAATCTGTTTGTTTTCCTAGCAGTCAATGGTATTCTCAATACTCTTCTCCAGCACCACAGCTCAAAGGCATCAATTCTCCTTCTATCCTCTTTGGTCATTGTCCAACTCTCTGATGGTACTGAAGTTAATTTTTTTAAAGTAAGGATATCTGTCATGAGGATGAATAAACCATTTGAGGTTTTAAATAGCAAGGGAGACCTAAAGTGGGCATTGCACTAAAAATCATTCATAAAAAGCATGCATGCATCATTTCAAACATTGATTGCTCATATTCTGTATTGATGTTGTTGTTATGTGCTGTTGAGTCATCTGTGACCCATGGCGCTCTGAACCCTACCCATTCTTGAGCCAGTCTGACTAATTCTGACACACCAACCCCCATTGCCCCAGGTACTATTTCAATCAGGACTGTGCCTCTCCTGCAGTGTCCATCCACCTATTGGAGCATGATATCTTTCTCCAAGGACCAGTCCCTCCTGGCCAAGTGCACAAAGTATGTGAGTTGGAGCTTTAAAATCCTAGCCTCCAAGGAGAAAATTGGTTCACCCTCTCCAAGTCAGACTTATTTGCTTTCTTGGCAGTCCGTGGTATGTTCATCTCATTTGTCCAGCACCACAACTCAAAGGTATCAATTCTTCTGTCATCCTTAGTCATTGTCCAGCTCTCTGAAGCATAATAAGTAATTGTGAAGACTGTGGTTTGGATTAGGCACACATTAGTCTCTAGACTGACATACTGCTTTTTAGCACTCTGGAGAGGTCCCCAATGCAATTTTCCCAGTGCAATTCGTCTTTTGATTTCCTGACTTCTAGTGTTAAGAATGTTGATAATGGATGAGACTCAGGGGTGTGAAGTTGGTAGGGGCCCTAGTCGGCTTGGCCAACTGGGGTCCCAGCAGAAAAGGAGCAATTGTGCCCTTAGCCACGTCAGGTGGAAGTAGGACGGGGTTCGATAAGGCAGGAAAAGGATAGCACACCATGGACCCTTGGAAGCCAGCTTCCCAGCCTTTACAGCAGCATCCAGAAAAACCTGGTCGCATCTGCTGTTGAAAGACCAGGCGGGAGCGTAATGAGGCCCTGGTAGGCAGTCGACGGCCCAAGGTCCACCAGGATCCTCCAGTGGCCAGTCAGGAGCCTGCTGTGACCCACCGGAAGCCAACTGTGGCCTCCCAGAATCCTGTAGCCCCTGCTGCCCACAAGCTCGTGGTTATAACCCAAGGCCGGCTAAGCTGGGAGCACTGGGGTCTTTTCAGCCATGAGGTTAAATCGCTGGATGTGGCACGACTGCTTAGCAGTAGGGCCTTGGAGCCAGATACCCCCTTACTTCCCACCAAGCCTTCCCCACTCCAGGGCAGCACCCAAGAATCATCCCCACAGTTAAGGGGCAAAGAGAACCAGTTGCCTGAAAACCTGTGCCCAGGTCCACCAAGTCCCCCAAATCTCCCTTGCTTGAGTCAGCTTCTTTGGGAGTTGCAGTTCAAGCTGATTCTGCCTCAGGCCTTCTCCAGGAGGAACCTGGTTCAGGAGGCTAGGGACATCATTGTGGGCACTTTACAGGCCTGCCATGGCCATGTGCCCAACCTTACCTTGGTCCTACAGGGTCAGCCACACTTGCCAGTCAAGACCAGTAACCCTGAGAGACAAAAGATGACACCCTCCTGGATCAGCAGTGTCAAGAAAGTTCCAGGAGAGGGATGGAAGAGGAGGCTACAGAGTGTAAAGGAGCCCGCCTTCACCATGGCACCTGCCTCCAACAGTTCCATTGCACACAAAGCAAGCCTGGGACCAGCAGTGGGTTCCAGGCCACTCCCTATACCCTCAGTAACTTCACCATCTGGGGCAGCCTGAGGTCCCCCAACAGCCTTTGACCTACTGAAAAGCATCTGGTTGCCAGCCACACCACCCCCTTCCCGAACCTGGGGGATTGGCCCATCGCATCCCATGCCTCCGCCACCATCTCCTTTGTTGCTTAGAAGTTCAGAACTAGAGTGGAGCCCCAGTCCTCCTGTCCCACTGCCTAGCCTCTCCTGGGTGGTAGCCCAGAACAGCCCTGAGGCCTGGTCCTTTCCACCCATGAGACTGTACTGATGAGAGTGAAGCCAAGGCAGGGATGGGGAGTTGGGGCAGGAATCCCAGACTGCCCCTTACCTCAATAAAGTGCCTTCTTCATGTAAAAAAAAAAATATTGATTATGGAGCCGAGCAAGCTGTAATTGTTAGCACCTCAATCTCTTCTCCATCTATCATGGTGCTGCCACTTAGTCCAGTGATGAGAATCTTTGTCTTCTTGATGTTGGATTTCAATCCATATTGAAGACTACATTTCTTCACCTTCTGTAGCAAGTGCTTCAAGTATTCTTCAGTTTCACTGAACAGACATACGATACCTGTATTGAATTTACATTCAGTACTTATATCTTGTCACTTTAATGTAGTCTGCCTCCCCACACATTAATATGTAATTTCTTACTGATTTTATAATACATATTGCTCAGGTAGCCAAAATCACAAAGTTAAACAGCTGGACATTGAGGTTTGAAATACTTGCAAGTTATAGGTCAGAGCATTCATTAATTATTGAGAAGGAGAAAAAAGTATAAGATACAATGAATGAGATAATGAGTCTCTGTCAATCAGAATCCACTCAGCAGCAAGTGATTTGCTTTGGGATGAAGACTTAAAAAGTAAGTGGGTCAGACTGAAGAGCACATGGAAGTGGTTAGCAAAGCAGTTGTAGATGCTCCAGGAAATCATGGTCACTAAGTAAGAGCCCTAGGTAGCTGTGGATGGGACAGTCAAGGAAGCTTGGCTACCCTGTCAAGGCAGGAATAAGTTTAGTGTTGGTAACTTATATTTGATGAAGCACTTTAATTGTGTACAGTCTAAAAAATGGCAGAGTGGAAAGATAACACACAACATTGCAGTGCCTTTGAGGAATGGTTGGCAGGATATAAATGTGATGGGGATTTTATGCATGATGACTTTAAAAATTATAATCCTAAATCATTTTTGTTTGACTGGTAGTAAGTATGTACTTTCTACTATGAAACTTAAAAGTACACAGGAATTAAGGATACAATTTAATTTATTATATTTGAAAATCATATCTGCTCAGGACTTGAAGATGAATGATAGGAAAGAATCTCAAAGTTTATTATCACAAACCAAAAATGGTACAACTTTTGCAGCCTACCCAAATTACCTTAGTCAATTTTCTGAAGGATCTTTTTCAAAATGATGCATACATATTATTACTTCTTGTTTTGTGCCGTTGCATTTCCTGCAACTCATAGGGACCCTGTGCTATCTTGAGCCAATCTCACTGGTAACTCCGACACACCTAATCCCATTGTCTCAGCTATCATGTCAGTCCATCTCATCCAAGGTCTTCCTCTCCTGTGCTGTCCCTCAACCCTTCCAAGCATGATGTCCTTTTCCAAGGACTGATCCCTCTTGGCCATGTACCCAAAGTATGGTAGATTGAGCTTCAAAATCCTTGCCTCCAGTGAGGAAGTTGGTTTCACCCTCTCCAAGACAGACCTATTTATTCCCTTGGCTTCTCCAGTACCACAACACAAAGGCATCAATAATTTTTTTTGTCATCCTTAGTTATTGTCCAGCATTCTGAAGTGTAGCATGTAATGCATAGCATGTAATTTTGAAGACCAGGGCCTGAATCAGGTGAACCTTCATCTCTAGACTGACATCGTTGCTCATCAACACCCTGGAGAGGTCCCTGCCAGCAGACATCCCTGATGCAATTCATCTTTTGATTTCCTGACTGCTGATGCCAAGAGTCTTGATTGTAGAGCCGAGCAAGCTGAAATTGTTAACAACCTCAGTCTCTTCTCCATCCATCATGAAGCTGCCATTGTCCCATTGATGAGAATCATTGTCTTCTTGATGTTTAGCTTCAACCCATGTTGAAGACTACAGTTCTTGACTTTCTGCAGCAAATGCTTCAGGTCTTCCTCAGTTTGGCAGACAAGTTTGTATCATCTGCATAGTGTAGACTGTTAATGAGTCTTCCTCCAATCCTGATGTCACACTCCTCCTAATAAAGTCTAGGCTCTTCACTGATCTGTTCTGCATATAGTTTGAAAAGATATGGAGACAGGACACATCCCTGACATACTCCTTTCCTAATTATAAACCGTGCAGTATTTCTTTGCTCTCTTCTGCTGACTGCCTCCTTTTCCAAGTACAGGTTTCACATGACCACAACAAAGTGTTCTGGAATTCCCATTCTTCTCAAGGTTAGCCACAATTTGTTATGATATGCACAGTCAAATGCCAATGAAGCACAGAGAGACATTCCTCTAGTCTTTGCTTTCAGCCAAGATCCATATGACATTGGTGATACTATATATAGTGCCAAGCCCTCTTATAAGTCCAGGTCATATTTCTAGTAGTTCTCCGTAAATGTACTGTTACAGTTGTTTTTTAATAATACTCAGAATTTTGCTTGCATGTGATATTATTCTATAATTTCCACCCTATCAGATCACATTTTTAGGGGTGAGGATAGGAATAAATATGAATCTTTTCCAGTCACTTGGCTAGGTAGTTGTCCTCCAGATTTTTTGGCACAACCTGATGAGCATGTCCAAGGCAGCATCTATTTGTTGAAATATGTCAGTTGTTATATCATTAACTCCTAGAGCCTTTTTTTTGCCCGTTCCTTCAGAGCAGATTCAACTTAATCCTCCTTCACCCTTGCCTCTTAATCATAGGTGGTTGTTGATGTTATTATGTGCTGTCAAGTCGCTTGCAATTTATAGCAACCCTATGTACAACAGCCCTAAACTCTGCTCTGACCTGTGCCAATCGCACTGTCTCCGATACACCCATCCTGATTACCCCAGTCACTAAGTCAGTCCACCTCATAGAGGGCCTTCGCCTCCTGCACTGTCCCTCCAACCTACCAAGCATGATGTCCCCCTCCAAGGACAGACCGGTCCCTCCTTAAACATGTCCAAAGTATGTCAGACAAAGCCTCAGATTTCTTGCCTCCAAGGAGCAGCCCGGCTTAACCCTCTCCAGGATGAATCTGTTTGTTTTCCTAGCAGTCCATCGTATATTCAGTACTCTTCTCCAGCACCACAGCTC
>NW_006400169.1:1111856-1112476 GCF_000299155.1 Elephantulus edwardii
GCTGCCTCGCCCTCGCGCTGCTAATAATACTAAGCAACTTACAGCTATTAATTGCTTACAACTGATTTGTAAATAAGTTATGCCACTGATCTTGGGGAAGCTCAATGACAGAAGAAAGATGTAATCTTTAGCCTATAGATAGGAAAGCCTAAGTTTGCAGAACTGAAACTGATGCCTTCCTAACAAATGCATAAACTTTACGTGCCAAACAACATTTGCTAATTTTCTTTCATTTATTTATTGTCTTGAGAAAACAGTTTGTAACTTGAAATTTATAGGCTTTACTTTTACTATAGGCCAATAGTAAAATAGTATTGCTGTTTGACTGTGTGGATAATAACAAACTGTGGCTGACTATGAGAAGAATGGGAAGCCCAGGACACTTGATTGTGCAAGAGAAACCTATACTTGGACCAAGAGGCAGTCGTCAGAACAGAGCAAGGAAACACTGCATGGTTCAAAATTGGGAAGGGTTTACGGCAGGGATGTGTCCTGTCACCATATCTTTTCAACCTGTATGCAGAAAAGATTATCCGGGAGGCTGGGCTCTATGAGGAAAAATGTGGGGTAAAGATTGGTGAAAGATCTAGCAACATTCTGCATTATGCAGATGAAACAAC
>NW_006400169.1:1113041-1117597 GCF_000299155.1 Elephantulus edwardii
GTCCTTGGAGAGGTACATCATGCTTGGGAGGGTGGAGGGACAGCACAGGAGAGGAAGGCCCTTTATGAGGTGGATTGATTCAGTGACTGGGGTAATCGGGATGGGTGTATCAGAGACAGTACAGTTGGCACAGGCCAGAGCAGAGTTTAGTGCTGTTGTATATAGGGACACTGTGAGTCGCAAGCAATTCGACGGCACATAACAACAACAATATTGGCCCAATGTAAAAATCATTAAAGCAATATACTAGATTAAGTGCAGAACATTTTAGCATATGTTTAAATGGATCTTGAAATCATCTTACCTGTCTATAATGGTAGATGTACAGGACTTTATGGAGTGAGATGTATGTCCTGTCTTCAATCTCTGTGTAGGGCTCCTTGATTCATAAGAGAAGGAAACTGAAATTTCAGGTATGCTTACTCTGGAAACAAATAGGATGGTGTCAGTAATACTAGTACGACTCAGAATAAAGCTACTTTTTGCACTGTTGCTAAGTGCAGTTGAGTCAACTACAACTCATATAGCCACTCTAGCAACAAGAAATAAAAACCTGGCTGTGTTCTTCACTAGACTCACAGTCTCTGCCTTGTCCAAGCCGATTGTTGCAGTAGCTGAGTGTCCATCTTGTTGAGGATCCTCATCTCTTTCTCTGACCCTTTATTTTTCCTAGCATGATGTCTTTATGTAAGTACTGGAACCTCTTGAAAGCATCCCCAAAGTATGTGGGATAAAATTTCACTGTCCTTGCCTCTGAGAGGTAGCCTGTTTCTTCTAAGACAAAGTTGTTTATTCTTTTAGTAGTTCAGGTTATAGTCTATGCTCTTCACCAACACCACAGTTCTAATGCATCCTTTTCTGTCTTCCTTATTTGTTATTCAGCATTCACTTTCATAGATAGCAATTGAAAGTACCCTGAAAATATCAGGCACATTTTAGTTCACTGACATCCTTACTCTGTGGCACTCTAAATAGCACCTTAACAGCAAATTTGCCCATTAAAACACATCTGTTGATTTGTTGACTGCTGTTATCGCTGTTAATTGTGAATCTAAGTAAAATTGAAAAAAGTAACATATCAGTCTTTTCCCTATCCATTGTGGTGTTGACTGCTGATCCAAGTGGGGAGTTATTAAAGTATAACATACATTGAAGACTGTAGTCTTTGATTTTCAGTAAGTGTTTTATATCTTCTTCACTTTTATCAAATAAGGTGGTGTCATCTGCAAAACCCAGGTTGTTAAGTCTTCTCCAATCCTATTGCCATATTTTTCTTCATATAATTTGCCTTCTTTAATTATTTGTTCAGCATACATGTTGAATAAATGTGGAGAGAAGTTACAGGCCTGGCGCACACCTCTCTTGATTTTAAACCTTGTGGATGTCAGAAGAGATTCTGAATATTGCACTAGAGCACTGAGAAGCCACAGCAAAGGGAAGAAATCAAGAAGTTAAGGAGTTGAATAGAAGATTTCAAAGGGCAGCTCGGGAAGACAAGGCAAAATACTATAATGTAACGTTCAAGAAGCTGGAGTAGGAAAATCAAAAGGACAGAAGTCGCTCAGTATTTCTTAAGCTGAAGGAACTAAAGAACAAATTCAAGCTTTAAGTCGCAATGCTTAAGGATGCTATGGGCAGAATATTGAATGATTCAGGAAGCATTAAAAGAAGATGGAAGGATTATACAGTCATTGTACCAAAAAAATTGCCTGGCACAGAATAATTTCAAGAAAAAACATATGATCAGGAGGCAGTGGTGATAAAGGAGCAAGTTTAGTCAACTCTGAAATATGTGGCAAAAAATAAAGCCCCAGGAATTGATGGAATACCAACTGATGTATTTCAACAAACAGATGCTGCCCTTGGTATGTTCAACAAGTTGTGCCAAGAAATCTATAGGACAACTACTTGACCAACTGGCTGGAAGAGGTCTATATTTATTCCCATTCCAAAAAAGGTGACCCAACAGAGTGTGGATATTATCAGTATTGCAAGGCGGGACCAGTCCTTGGAGAGGGGTGTCATGCTTGGGAGGTTGGAGGGACAGTGCATGAGAGGAAGACCCTCAATGAGATGGATCGAGTGACTGGGGTAATTGGGGTGTCAGAGACAACAGATTGCCACAGGATAGAGTAGGGTTTAGGGCTGTTGTACATAGAGTCAGTGTGAGTCACAGGTGACTCGACGCATATAACAAGAACAACAACAACATCACTAATATCACACACAAGCAGAATCCTGCTGAATATTATCCAGAAACAACTGGAAAAGTACATTGACAGAGAACTCCTAGAAATACAGGCTGGGTTTAGAAGAGATTGTGGCACTAAAGACATTATTGCCAATGTCAGATGGATCTTGGCAGAAAGCAGAGAGTACCGGAAGAATCTGTTTCAAAGGCATTTGTCTGTGTGAATCACAACAAATTGTGGCTAACCTGGAGGAAAATGAGAATCCCAGAACACTTGATTTGGCTTATGTGAAACCTATACTTGGGCCAAGAAGCAGTCCTCAGGACAGAGCAAGGAAACACTGCATGTTTCAAAATCAGGAAAGGAGTATGTCAAGGATGCATCCTGACCCTATACCCATTCAATATGTGTGCAGAACAGATCATTTATGAGAAAGAATGTGGCATCAGGATTGGAGGAAGACTCATCAACAACCTATGATATGCAGATGATACAATTTTGCTTGCTTGCTGAAACTGAGGAAAACTTGAAGTGCTTGCTGCAGAAGGTCAAGGACTATAGTTTACAATATGGATTGAAGCTCAATATCAAGAAGACAAAGATTCTCACCACTGGGCTAATTGGCAGCACCATGATAGGTAGAGAAGAGATTGAGTTTGTTAGCAATTACAGCTTGCTCAGCTCCACAGTCAACACTCTTTAACATCAGCAGTCAGGAAATCAAAGGTAAACAACCCAATTGAAAAATGGGCACAGGATATGAACAGACATGTCACCAAAGAAGACATTCAGATGGCAAACACACACATGAAGAAATGTTAAAAATCCCTAGCTCTAAGAGAGATGCAAATCAAAACAACTGTGAGATATCATCTCACCCCAGTAAGTATATAAAAATTTTACAGAAGAGCAAATAACATGTGCTGGTGAGGTTGCAGAGAAACTGGAACCCTTATTTCTCTGTTGCTTGGAGTGTAAAATGGTGCAACCCCTATGGAAGGCAATATGGTGCTTTCTCAGAAATAGAAATATTATATGACTCAGCACTTCCACTACTGGGAATATATTCTAAAGAAACCATAACTACCACCCAAACAGGTATATACATACCCATGTTTATTGTGGCTTTGTTCACAATAGCAAAGAACTGTAAACAACCCAAATGCCCATCAACAAATGAATGGATAAAAAAGCTCTGGTATATTCATACAATGAAATATTATGCTACATTGAAAAACAAGCAACTCTTTAATTATTATACAACATGGGTGACCCTGGAGAACGTTATGCTGAGTGAAATATTTCAGTCACAAAAGGACAAATACTGTATAATGCTACCTTTGTAAATTGAGACTGAATTGGGGTTGGGGGGGAAACTGAAAAAAGAGGAGATAAATAATGTATACTGCATTGAAACAGATGAGGGAGAGAACTGTTTAGGAGGAATATATGATTAGGTATTTTTGTCATAACAAGAGTCCAGAATGAAAGCTGCATAGTGGAGTGGACTGGGGGTTAGGAGTATATAACAATGAAATAATTTTTTTCTTACTTTTAAAAGAGAAAAGTGAACTGGGGTAGAGGGGTGAACAGGAGGAAAGTATGCAATAATGCATGAATGGAAATCCAAAGTCTCGGTAAACTTACATTAAAATTAATTTAAGAAGAAAAGAATCACTCATAAAATTTAAAACATCATATAGAAATTTAGATAGGCTGTGACCTTAACAAAAAAAAGATTGGAGAAAGACTCCTCAATAATCTTCATTATGCATATGGCTTATTTGCTGAAAGTGAAGAGGACTTGAGTCATTTCCTGCAGAAAATTAAAGATTACAGCTGTCAATATGTATTGCATCTCAAGCATCAAGAAAACACCACTGGATAGAGAAAAAATTTAAACTGTCATCAACATCATCTACAATTAATACACTTGATACCAGCAGTTAGGAGACAAATTGCGCTGAATAAGCCTGTAGTCAGAGCCCTCTTCAAATACCTTTTCAATCTATGTGCAGAACAGATCATTCTGGAGGCTAGGCTTTATGAAGAGGAATGTGGTATCAAATTTGGAGGAAGACTTATAAACAGCCTTTATTCTGCGAATGACACAACCTTGCTGGCTGAAACTGAGGAGGACCTAAAGCACTTGATGCAGAAGGTCAAGGACTGTCTTCAATATAGATTGAAGCTTAACATCAAGAAGACGAAGATTCTCACCACTGGGCCAGTTGACAGCACCATGATAGATGGAGAAAAGATTGAGGTTGTTAAGAATTACAGCTTGTTAGGCTCCACTGTCAACACTCTTAACGTTGTTGCTGTTGTTGTTATGTGCTGTCGAGTCGTTTGCGACTCATAGCG
>NW_006400169.1:1121253-1123107 GCF_000299155.1 Elephantulus edwardii
GTAGATGTTCATTGAAATGAAAAATAAAGGATTAAAAAAAATAAATAGAAATAAAATAATGTTTCCATAAGGCAATGAGGGAGTTCTGATAGCCAACTGGTAATGAATTTGTGTTTCCAATCCAAAGGCAAGTGGTTCAAATCCACCAGGTGCTCCAAGGAAAAAGATGGGAATTCCCCTTCCATGCAGTTTATAGCCTCTGAAATAACATTGGAGGTTCGGCTATGAGTTGGTTCTAACTTGATGGAAATGAACAACATAAGGCAACTTTGAAAATATTTCTTTTTTGCCTGTGTCTAGATCACAAGAGTCTCCTGAAGATGGGCAACCTCCAGCTTTACCACCCAAGCAATCCAAGAAAAACATTTGGAACCAAATTTATTATTCACACTCTCAGCAAGACCTGGAGGATCATATCAGCGAAACATTTGATATTCCAGCTTCTCCAGAAAAATCTGCTGTAGGTAACTTCTTCAAATTCCTTCACATTTCATAGAATTTTCTTTCCCTAGATAAATTTCTGTTGTATTTGTCACACAGTTTAATTGTAAATTGCATGACAGTATTTTTTCCCATTGCCTTCATACTGGTTAATTATCGACTGTGTCATAAGGTAAAGCAATTATTAATTTTATTTTCTCATAATTTACCAAATATTCATTGCTCCTAATATAAATTTTTGACAAATATAAAATTCTTTTAGTCTTAAAACATGCCCACATTTCTGAAGTAATAGCTGATCATTTATTAAAATACATTTTGAAATTTCATTGACATTTTGAAATTAATTATATATTCTTGGAGTATATAAGCATTCTCTGCTCTACCAGGTACATTTATGACTTAATTTGGAATTTTAGTTTTAGAAAGATGCTCTTATTGGAACAACATAGTAAATTGTTAGAATTTCCTATTTGATGAACTTTCACTGCTTTCTCAAGTTGTTGTTGTTGTAGTATACTATCAAGTTGGAACTAACTCATTGCTAATCTTCAAAAGGGTTTTCAGAGGTAGTAAATCACATGGGTAGAGATTGCTCATCTTTCTCCTGTAGAGCAGCTGGTAAATTTGAACCATGTATTGTTAACAAATATAAGAATACACTATGTTCATGTAGACATAAAAAGGTAGCCAGAAATATGGATATATTTCAGGAAAGTAGGTTTAAGGGACACCAAGAAATAGATTTTTACTAGGGTTTTGGGGTTTTTTTTCTTTTAATTCATTTATCTTTTTTTTTTGTACTGAAGACTTATAGATCACATTGGTTTTTCATACAGATATTGATAAACATTTGCTTTATAATGTTAATTACCTCTTATTAATGTAATTAATAAATTAGTGTCTAATTGACCCAAAGAAAATAATAAAAGAAGATTAAGAGCAAGTATGTAGTGTGAGAAATCAGCCCTCTCTTCTCTGTCAGTACAGCCTTCTCACGTTCTCTTGGATTGAACATTAACTTCTGTAAACCCACATTCATTGCTCCAGTGGCACAGATGCCTCAAAAAAAGTGGAGACCCTTCACCAATGATGAATAATAACTCTAGTGCTATCAGTGTAGCAATTGTTGGGTACACTATCTCATTCATTGATGGATTCATCATTGCTGAATTCTGCTATGTGACTCACACTTTGGCAGACAGTTAAATAAAAAGACAAATAAAACATTTCCCAGTTGTTAATTAACGTTACATTGTGTTTATGTAGTCATTGAGCAGTTAGTTACCATATACTGTTTTTTAGGCTTGGGGTATAAGCTGAGTAATTTTGTTGTTGTTGTTGTTGTTGTTATTATATGCCGTCGAATCGCTTGTGACTCATAGCGACCCTATGTACAACAGCCCTAAACTC
>NW_006400169.1:1123612-1125056 GCF_000299155.1 Elephantulus edwardii
GGATGAATCTGTCAATTCTCCTTCTATCCTCCCTAGTCATTGTCCAACTCTCTGGTGCATAACAAGTGACTGCAAAGACCATGGCCTTTATCAGGCGCACCTTAGTCTCCAGAGAGACACCGTTGCTCTTGAGTACTTTAAAGAGGTCCCTAACAGCAGATTTTCACATCGCAATATGTCTTTTCATTTCCTGCCTACTGGTGTCAAGAGTGTTGACAATGGAGCCAAGCAGACTGAAGCTGTGAACAATCTCAATCTCTTCGCCATCCATCCTGATGCTACCAGTTGACCCAGTGGTGAGAATCCTTGTCTTCTTGACATTGAACCTCAGTTCATACTGAAGGCTGCAGTCCTTGACCCTCTACAACAAGTTCATGAGGTCCTCCTCAGTTTCAGCAAGCAGGGTTGTGTCATCTGTATTATGCAGATTGTTTCAAACATACATACTCTTATTAAATAACTTTAATTTCAGTGCTTGTAATCTACTCACACTTTTCCCACTTGTACCCTATAATTCTGATTTTCATCAGTTCTTCTAGACCTCTCTGTGTCTTCTCTTTATTTAGTGATATTGTACTGGTCACCTCTTACTGGATGTTGCCTTTCTTTTCACAAATGTCTCTTTAAAGTGTTCTTTTTATAGATAAAAATTGTTTCGATATTTGATGCAATAGGAAGTTAAATTTACTACTTAAACTTTCAGTAAACTCTTGTAGCCCAGTGGTAAGAACTTGCACTGTCAACCCTAAGGCACAAGGTTCAAATACACCAACTGCTCCGTGGGAGAAAGATGAACAATCTCCTGTGTTATTTTGAGCTTCTAAAAATCTGTTGGAGGTTCAGGTATGAGTTGGTTTTGACTCAGTGGCACAGATCATCTTAAACATCAATAAGGCTTTCATTGAAATTCATAAGTCAGGGTATTCTAACAACTTACCATTTTATTGTGATAATATTCTTGAATGAAGAAGTACCAGATAATAATAAGCTTTTTGTAGTACACTAAGTGTTTACGTATTCCAAGAACATGTATGGATAAAGGAAGATCATGTTCTAGATACTTGAACGCAGCTTTTAGTTTTTTCTAATTGATAAAAGCCATACCCTTCATATATGTGGAGTATTTACTTTTTTTGTGTGTGATTTAAGTAAAGGTTTACAAAGCAAATTAGTTTTTCTTTTTAATCATAGATACATATGAAGTGTCCTATTAATGTAGTGGTTAACATTCAGCACTCTCTGACCTCAGCTTTTAAAATAATGTTTCCCTTGAGGAAATGGACAAATATTTAGAAACGCACAATCTACCTAAACTGACACAAACCGAAATTGAACATCTTAACAGACCCATTACAAAAGAAGAAATTAAAAAGGTAATACAACAGCTTCCAACCAAAAAAAGTCCTAGACCAGATGGATTTACAAGCGAATTTTATCAAACATT
>NW_006400169.1:1130145-1133481 GCF_000299155.1 Elephantulus edwardii
CAGCCTGGACTTCTGGTAGTTCTCTGTTGATGTGCTGTTCCAGTAATACAAGGGGGGGGGGGGAAATATCCCAACCTTTAAGATGTTTTCATTCTGAAAATAAAAGTAAGACAGTAAATAAATAAATTTCGTGTTAATATAAATACTTTAAAAAGAAAGAAGCTAGAAGAGAGCTGGGAAATTCCAGGAGTAGAGTATTAGAGTTGTGGATAGTGTGAGCTTGGAATGGACTTGGCAGTAAGCCTTGTAAATCATGTGGAAGAGTAGACAAGCAGAGAAGAGTGTGGCATACAGCAAGTTCAAAGCAGAAGTGTGGCTGACATGCTTGGGAACAGCAAGGATGGCAAGAGCTAAAGCAGTATAGGAGCTGAGGGTCAGATAACAAGAGCCTTCTTTTGTAAAGAGCCTCCTACTACAAGATTTTTATTCCTGAGGAAGATAAGAAGCAGAACCTTAAGTTTTAATAATATCATTCTGTCTCATATAAAAGTAGACCCTTCCCTCTGGATGATTTGAACTGCTAGCCTTTGACTAGTAGTGAAGTCCTTTCGTACCATCCATGAACTTAACTTTTAGATGTTGTTCTTGTTGTTGTTGTTAAGTGCTGTCAAGTCGTAGATGATCCATACCCAACCTTATAAATCTATTAGAGATGAAGAGATGTTATCCTCAAGCTGATGGAAGAGGTGTAAGCTGGAGTTACAGCATTGAGGGTTGATGGTATAATTACACTGAAAACCATGGGATGGGAAGAAATGAATAGCCCACTAAAGAAGTTCTTGAGCTCTAGATAATAGATTCTAGAACCTTTGGTCCTCCAAGTTATAAATGAAAAGATGAATACAGCCAGCAGAAGACACAATAAGAAGGTGCAAACAGAAACCTGAGAGGTAATCTGTCTTGTTTTTTTAACTGGTGTACAAGAAGTTGGAAAGAAAAATGACAGATTTTGTCAAAAGCTTCTAGTAGTTAACTGAGTAACATAAAGATTGAGAATCGATTGAACACTTAACAATGTGAAAATCAATGATAACCTTAATTAGAACAGTTTTAGTAGAAGGCTTGGATAAAACCATGACTTTACTATAAGCACTTAAGACACTGAGATTGTACATTCTTAAGTCTATTAGTTGATATATTCTTAATGTCCTAGCCAGAGCCTTTAAACTAGAAAATTAATAATAATAATAATAATAACAACAATAATAATAAAGAACCTCAGGAATGAGGAAGTAAAACTATCTTTTGTGAATGACATATACACAAACCCCCAAAGCTTTAGTAAAGATAATTGAACTCAGGAGAGTTCAAGGTAACACAAAAATCAGCTCTGTTTCTATATATCAGCAATGAGGTAGTCTACTGGTGAGAAGCTGCAATGTAATCCCAAAGACATACAGTTCACATCCACTATCTGCTCAGCTGGAGACAAATCGGCATTCTCCTCCCATGCAATTAATAGCCACAAAAACCTCACAATGGGGTCAGCTATGGGTCAGTTCCAATTCAGTGGCACACAGTAACAACACAAGGAAGCATTAGCATGTACGTTAGCATGTAAAAGAATGAAGAATATAGGAATAAATTTAATTAGCAAGATGAAAGACTTATACAGAAAGTCACAATACTGAAAGAAAATAAATATCTGAATAAATAGAATGGCATTCTTTGTTCCTAGATTGGAAGGTTTAATACAGATTTGTGTCAGATGCCATAATGGTTACCCATGGTGGACAGTGCGTGTTAGAGCTCCCATTTTAAGACAGATTTGGAAGCAGGAGTGGCATCCACTTCCTAAACAACATGCCTCTGGAAACTCCATGAACTTTGATAAATAGCAATAGTTACAGAAAGGCTTCAGGCCTTTTGTTCATAGAGTCACTATGAGTCATGTTCAACTGCACGGCAACAACAACTTCCATAACAGTCTGTTGGTTCAGTGCAATGCATCAAAACTCTATAGCAAAAAAGAAAAAATTAAAAAAAAAAAACAAACTCTACAACCATCATCAAAGAAACTGAAAGTCCTTTTTTATATTAGGTGGGGGGAAGGACTATGTGCAGTTAAAGCAATCCTGAAGAAGAATAAAGTAGGAGAACACATACTTCTTGATTTCAAAATATACTGTAAGCCTACAATAATTGAAGCAGCCTGATGTTTTTGTTAGATGCCTTCCAGGCGGCTCCCATTAATAGCAAATCTGTGTACAACAGAAGAAACCCTGCCAAATGCTGTGCCATAATCACAACCCCATCTATACTTAAATCTGGATTTGCAGCCATAATGTGAATATATCTGGTTCAGTAAACCATACTGAAGGCATTATTCTGTTTCTCAGTAAGTGCTACAAATCTTCCTTCATTTTCTCACAGAAGCTTATGTTACCTGCATACCACATATCATCTGTATAATGCAGGTTGGTTTTGAGTCTCCTCAAATCTTGACGTCACATTCTTCTTTGTATAGTGCAGCTTCTGAGATTATTTTCTCAACATACATATTGAATAGGTCTATTGAAAGATAAAACCCTGAAGCACCCCTTTCCTGATTTTAAACCAAGCAATTTTCCTTGTTCTGTTCAACCTACTGCATCTTGGTCAGTACACAGGTAGACCCCAAAACCAATTAAGTATTCTGAAATTCCTGTTCTTTACAATGTCATCTATAAATTACCATAAGTCACATAGCCAGATGCCTTTGTGTAGTCAGTAAAATATGGGTAAATATCTTTTTGATGTCTTTGCTTCTAGCTAAGACCCATCTATTGTCAGCAATGGTCCTGGTATAATAACAGACACATAGATGAGTGGAATATAATTGGAAGTCCAGAAATAAACCCATAGATCTATGATCAACTTATTTTTTACTTAGATACTAAGTCCATTAATGCTGATGGATAAGTTTCTTCAATAAATAGTATTGGAAAAAGTGGATTTCCACGGCCAGATCAGTGAGTCATATCACACAAAAAATAATCCAAATTGTGAAAACTAAAGGAAAACATAAATGATATTATGGAGAACAAGTGTTTAATAGCATAAAAAAAAAGGACAGAGGGGATAAAAAATGGATGGGGAGGTGGAGTCTAGAGGAGTTCTTTTTTAAAAATATGCAAAATATAAGAACATTTCCCATTTTGTAATGCAGAAAAAGAGAGAATTGCTACAGTGTTGTCTTTGAATATGCAAAAGAAAATGGGATTTATAGCAAATAAATAGGGAGACAATGTAAGCAATATGATAAATCCTGTTGTTGTTATGTGCCATCGAGTCGTTTGCGACTCACAGCGACCCTATGTACAACAGCCCTAAACCATGCTCTATCCTGTGCCAATC
>NW_006400169.1:1134781-1143313 GCF_000299155.1 Elephantulus edwardii
CAAAGCAGCTTGAACTTCTGCCTTCATCACCATAGGCTCTGGCTCAAATGCTGTTTCATTAAATTCTTCTGTATCTGCCAATTCCTTTTGATACAGTGACTCAGTATATTCCTTCCATCATCTTTTGATAAATCCTACAATCAGAAATAAAGGATCTTCACAGACTTTCTGTTATTGTTAAGTGCCATCAAGTCAGAAATGACTCACACATGACCTTCCAGTGGGTTTTCAGAGGCTGTAAATCACAGGGCAGGAGGTTTTCCACCTTTATCTCACAGAACAGCTTGCAGATTCAGATGGCATGCCCATAAATTGGCAGTGCAACAACGAAATACTTTACTCCTATGAATTTGGTAATGGGAACTCTAGTTACCTAGTAGTAAGGAACTGGCTAAGTAGAGCTCCCATCACCAAATACATATGAGTAAAGTATTTAGTTGTGGAATTAATGAGAGAGTTCCCAGAAGAGATCATCTCTGCCCTATTCTTGCCAGATAAGTATGAATTAGCTAGATACATCTATGGTGAAATCAATTCCTTTACATGGCTTTTTGTCTTGGTTGTTTGAAAATGTATATTGGGAGATTGGTTTTCACGTACAACCAGAAAAGTTGCTTTTGCCCTTGTTCTTACCTGCTTTGTGCAGTCAACCAACCCATAGCTGACCCTCCAGTGGGTTTTCAAAGACAGTAAGTTGCCTGGGAGGAGATTGCACATATTTCTTCTACAGAGCAGCTGGTATATCTGAACCATATACCTTTGCTTTGATAATGTAAGTTTTTACAGCTAAGCCACCAGCACTCCCTCATTGAGGGAGTTGTTGTTGTTGTTGTTGTTATGTGCTGTCGAGTCGCCTGCGACTCATAGCGACCCTATGTACAACAGCCCTAAACTCCGCTCTGTCCTGTGCCAATTGCACTGTCTCTGACACTCCCATCCCAATTATCCCAGTCACTGAATCAATCCACCTCATAGAGGGCCTTCCTCTCCTGCGCTGTCCCTCCACCCTCCCAAGCATGATGTCCCTCTCCAAGGACCGGTCTCTCCTCACAACATGTCCAAAGTATGTTAGACGGAGCCTCAGAATCCTTGCTTCCAAGGAGCCACCCGGTTTAACCCTTTCCAGGACAAATCTGTTTGTTTTCCTAGCAGTCCATGGTATTCTCAATACTCTTCTCCAGCACCACAGCTCAAAGGCATCAATTCTCCTTTCCCAGATTATTTTCTACACTGAGAATTTGGACAGAATTTCCTTAAGTTCTTTGACATTTACTGGCTAAGTTATGAACATCTTTATGGTTTAATACTTAATGGTTTAATACTTGTCTGCTCTTGAGCTGCAGTTTTCCCTTTGATTTACCTATTTTAAAGCCTGTGGAGATTGGTAAATTTAGTTTTAGATACTGGATTGCAGATTCAGCCAGGAGTATTGAGTGACTTGCACTCCACCAACAAGTGTGTTCAGTCAGCAATCCTGCTTGATGGGCAGTGTTTTGAAACTGACAAGGAGTTTGCTTATGTAAGCACAGAAGATTTTAGAGCCAAAAAAAAGAGAGGGAATTACAAGATCAAGAAAAGTCTATGGCAGGGCACTTTGGTTCCAGAGTTCCTGGAAGGGGAATAACGTATAATACAGGCCAGAGGTGAAATACACACCAGGAGCAATAATACTAATCCAATGAAAAAGGGTCCAGTGACAGAGAGCCTCAAAACCATGTGGCTGTGACCTTGACCAGTTAGTAGCAAAAAAGCTGATGGTAAGAGGACAAAGGCAGAGGGCCCGTGCATAACCAAGACTGCCCTGCAGGCATGGCTGAGACAAGCCAGCTAGCAGCAGAGAGCAGATGAGAATCATAGCCTAGTCTGAAGTTGTCTTTGACTGAAGAAGGGAAAGATACTTTGCAAGCTTCTGTGAGGGAAAACTTCCATATCTCTCCTTTTGCTTCCTGATCCTAATCCCAAATTTTAGCCTATTAACTTCTTGTTAATTCCTCTAGTAGATGACATAATTTTGGATGTGACTTTTCAGTTCAGAGTGGTCACTGCAACAAATTATCAAACCCAGTAGAGAAGTAGGAAATGCTGTGGATAAACAGCTGGTGTCAGAAATGGTGAAAAAGTTGGAAACTGTGGATTTATGTCTATAGAATGTAGGCATGTCCCTGTGACACTAAATTACAGCACTCCTCAGAGAATGTTTATTAAGCATGCTTAGTGAAAGAAACTAGTTACAAAGGACTATATGTTATATGTCTTAGTTTATATGAAATATACAGAATAATGCAATCTCAAGAGAGATTATGGTGTTGGCATAGAGTCCTGAGTATGCCTTGGACTACCTTAAAAGAACCAATCATACCTGTCTTGGAAGAAGTACAACCAGGGTGTCCTTAGAAGCAAGGTTGGTGAAATTTGGTCTCATATGCTTTGGGCTTGTTCACAAGGGTCCAGTCGTTAGACAAAGACATTATGCTTGGAAAAGTGGAGGGTTGGTAAATGAGAGCGAGGAAGACCCTTAGCAAGATGGGTTGGCACAATGATTGCAACAGTAGACTTGAGTGTGTTGGAGACCATAGGATAGCACAGGATCGGTGAAGGCAATCTACTGCTCATACGATTGTTTTCCATTGTAGTCAACTCATTGGCATCTTACAGCAAAACAGAGAGAGAGCTTAGATTGGTTGTCAGCTACGACTAGGGATTTCAAACACAGTTGACAGTGACTGCTCTTAAGAGATACAAGTTTTCTTTTGGAGGTTCTAAAATTTATTATAAATTTATTATAATAGTGTTTGTACACCTCTGCAACTATAATAAAAACCACCAAAGTGTACATATTGTAAGGGTAAATTATGTATTTCAATAAAACTGCATAGGAAAAAAAGGAAACACATATTAGGAAAATGGAAGCTCACAGAACACCTATCAATATTTGCTGTGTGTTAAACTTTAACTCAGATGCTAGAGATAGTGATTAATAAAATATGCTGTTTCTTCTGGCACTTATGGTCAAACATATTTGGGCAGGAAGCTTTGGAAGAATATATCTAGTTGAGATAGATACAAGTTAGTCTATAAAAATATACATTGTGCAACTAATGTTTTAATTAAAATTAATGATTTCTCATATATCATAGATTATATCAGCAAACAAAAAGGATGCTTTCATGTATATCTGAAGAAACAATTACAAATTAGGAAAATTATGTTATTTCTTTTTGTCTTCTTAAGCCAAATGGTGGTATTCCACATGATAATCTTGTTCTAATTAGAATGAAACCTGATGAAAATGGAAGATTTGGTTTCAATGTGAAGGTAATGTAAAATTTCTGTTCTATTCCATTTTCTCTGAATTACAACCTCCTTGCATAACGGTTGTCTCACTGCCTGACCTTGCTCTTCTTCAGGGAGGATGTGACCAGAAGATGCCTGTGATCGTGTCCCGAGTGGCACCAGGAACACCTGTGAGTTTTCTGAAATTTGCCAGGAGATCCTATTTTCACTTATATGTGCTTGTTCTATCATTTATTTTTTTTTAATAATTTTAATGAACATTTAGAGAGATTTTGGATTTCCATTCATTCATTCATTGCTGCACTTCTCTCGCCACCCAGCCCTTCTCCCCTCCTCCCCCCAGTTCGCTCCTCTCTTTCAAAAGTAAAAGAAACACTCCCTCCCTGGTACACAATCCCCCCACATCCCTCCCACCGCCCCAAGTACATTCCACTATGCAACCTTCATTTTTCTTTTTAAAAATAAAGAAGGTAATTTAATAATTGCTTTCCATTCGTTAAATATCAGGTTTGTAGGGCTTAACTCTATTAAAATTCTGAAAAGTAAGTTATTGCTTATTCTGTAGTTGTGGAGGCTTTTTGTTTGCTTTGTTTTGTGTTTGCCTTTGTTGGTTTGTTTAGGGGTTTTTAACTGTGATTTTAGGGAAAGTTTACAAAGCGTTTCATTTTTCCAGATAATCATTTGTACACATTCTGTTATTTACGTTCATTACAATTCCATAGTGTGGGAGTGTCCACTTATTTTGTGTTGTCTTTCTCTTCACCCACATTAATAAGCATTATTGATGAATTCATTTTCTGCATACCCCCCTTCTGCCTCCTTGGTAACCATGCTTATATAATTCTCTCTGTGGACACTTTCTTTTCATAATAGTAGTCTTATACAGTACCTGTCCGTTTGTGACTGATTTATTTCACTTAGCATAATATTCTGTAGATTTATCCATTTTATGTAAAGTTTCATAAATTGTTTTTCAAGTTGTATAATACTTCATTATGTGAATGTGTTGTTAAGTGCCATCGAGTCGCAGGCGACTCATAGCGACCCTATGAAGGAGAGTCCTCGACGCTTGGGTGCCTTTCATCCTCTCTCCAAGTTCATAGGGTTTCCAGAGGCAAGCTATTATGGAAGTGGACGCCAATCCTCCTTCCACGCTTGTTTAATCGGGAGCTCCACCCCACTCTCAGTCCGAATTGGGTAGCCAACCATTAACACATTTGACACATCCTTGTCACAGTGTTCAGCCTCACAGCAACCACAAGTGACTGCTGGACAGCAACTTGTACACCGGGGCTATACGACCTAGAGGAATATCTGAACAAAAACAGTGAAAGACTGCGGCCCTTGGGCACTTTTGGGCTTAAAGCCGCCGCTGCCTTCAACCCAAGGCTAAACGTGGCTTCCCTGGCTCCTGGAGGCAGAGTCGCCCTTCTCCAGAGACTGCCACAACACAACTCCCACATACACAGTACCATGCTCTCTGGCCAAAGGATCACAGCCACCCTGGGTAGGGCGAATCTGGGAGATTATGGCCGTCTCCTCTCTCCTCTTCTTCTCCCTTGGGGCTTAAAGCCGCCGCTGCCTTCAACCCAAGGCCAAGCGTGGCTTCCCTGGCTCCTGGAGGCAGAGTCGCCCCGCTCCAGAGACCGCCACAACACAACTCCCACGTACACAGCACCATGCTCTCTGGCCATGCTGTTGTAAACATGGGTGTACATATATCTCTTTGTGTTCTTATTTCTTTAAGATATATATCTGTTAGTGATTTGAATGGCATTTCGGTTTTCAGCTTTTTAAGGAAACATTTTTAAACTGTACGTCTTTCTTTAAACTGGTGATTGCACCATTTTACATTCCCACCAACAATGTGTGAGAGTTCCATTCTCTCCACACCCTCGGGAATACGTGTTCACCAGCTTAGTGGAGTTTGCTATGGTCTTTGGAGTGATGTGATTGCTCATTGTTGTTGTTTTATTCTTTTTTTTTTTTATTAATTTTAATGAAAGTTCACAGAGACTTAGGGTTTCCAGTCATTCGTTGTTGCACTTTTCTCCCTACCCACCCCTTCCCTCCCAACTCATTCTTCTCCTTGAAAAGTAAACAAAAAACTCTCATTGTTATGCAATCCCTGCACCCAAGTCCACTCTACTGTGCAGCCTTCATTCTGGACTTCTGTAGTGACAGTAATACCCAATCACATATCCCTTTTAAACAGTTCTCTCCCTCATCTTTTTCAATGCAGTATACATAATTCCTCACCTCCTTTTCTGTCTTCGCTCTACCGTGATGTCACACCCATTTTACAATAGTGACCCTATGCAATATTTGTCCTTTTGTCACTGAGATATATCACTCAGCATAATGTCCTCCATGGTCATCCATATTGCATAATATTTCATTAATTCCTTATTTTTCAGTACTGCATAGTATTCCACTGTGTGGATACACCAGAGCTTCTCTTTCCATTCGTTTGTTGATGGGCCATTGGGTTGTTTCCAGCTCTTTGCTATTGTGAACAAAGCCACAATAAACATGGCTATGCATATATCTGCTTGGATGGCAGTTGTTGTTTCTTTAGGGTAAATTCCCAGTAGTGGAATTGCTGGGTCAAATGGTATTTCTATTTGCAACTTTTTGAGAAAACGCCATATAGAATTCCATGGTGTTTGCAACATTTTACACTCCCACCAACAGTGAATAAGGGTTCCAGTTTCTCCACAACCTCGCCAGCATTTGATATTTGCTGCTCTGTTAAATTTTGCTATTCTTACTGGGGTGAGATGATATCTCATAGTTATCTTAATTTGCATCTCTCTTAGAGCTAGGGATTTTGAACATTTCTTCATGTGTTTGTTTGCCATCTGAATGTCTTCTTTGGTGAAGTGTCTGTTCATATCCTGTACCCATTTTTCAATTGGGTTATTAACCTTTACCTTGTTGTGATGCTCTAATATTTTATAAATTCTAGATATAAGTCCCTTATCAGACATGTCATTACCAAATATTTTTTCCACATCTGTGCCTCTCCTTTTAACCTGTTGGAGAAGGTTTTTGATGTGTCTAGGGATTTAAGTCTTAGAAGATCCCATTCATCTCTTTTATCCTCTCCTGGTTGTAGATTTTCCAAGGTGCTTGAAAGACTGTTTTTGTTGTGGAATAGAACTTCTAGAGTTCTCCCAAGCTTTTCTTTAATGAAGTTTATAGTCCTTGGTTTTAGTCCTAGGTCCATAATCCACTTTGAATTGGTTTTTGTGTATGGAGTGAGGTGTGGATCTTTTTTGAGTTTTTTGCAGAAAGTTTTCCAGTTTTGCCAGCACCATTTATTAAAATGGCTGTCGTTTTCCCACTTAACTGATTTCATCATCTCCTTGTCAAATATCAGTTGACCATGGGTAGATGGGCTGATTTCTGGATTCTCAGTTCTATTCCATTGATCTATGTGTCTGTCATTATACCAGTACCACGCTGTCTTGACCACCATGGCAGTGTAGTAGGATTTGAAATCAGGGAGTGAGTTGCCTCCTACCTTGTTTCTCTTTTTTAAGGAGTGATTTGCTTATTCTGGGCCTCTTTCCATGCCAAATTAAATTGGAGGTTACCTTTTCCATCTTGTTGCAGAATGCAATTGGTGTTTGTATTGGGATTGCATTGAAAGTGTAAATTGCCTTTAGTAGTATTGTCATTTTTCACAATATGGAGTCTTCCTGTCCATGAACAAGGGATATTCTTCCACCCCTCCAGTTCTCTTTTTATTTCTTGTAATAATGTTTCATAATTTTGTTTGAACAGATGCTTTGTGCTTCTGGTTAGGTTTACTCCTAAGTATTTAATCTTGTGATTAGCTATTGTGAAGGTTATTGTTTTTCTCAGCTCCAGTCCTGTATTCTCTTTTTTACTGTAGAGAAATCCATTTGATTTCTGTATGTTGATCTTGTATCCTGCCACTTTGCTGAATTGGTTTTGCTACTGGATAGAGTTTTGTTAAGGGGTTTTGCATCTATATTCATGAGAGACATTGGTCTGTAGTTTTCTTTCTTGATAATGTCTTTGCCTTGTTTTGGTATTAGGGTTATACTTCCTTCATAGAATGACTCTGGGAGTGTTCCTTCTTTTTAAATTTTTGGAAATAATTTAAGTAGAAGTGGCAATAGCTCATCTCTGAATGTTTGGTAATATTTAGCTGTGAAGCTGTCTGGTCCAGGACTTTTTTTATACGGAAGTATTTTTATGACCTGTTCAATTTCTTCTTTTGTGATGGGTCTGTTCAGGTGTTCTACATCGGTCCTCGTCAATTTGGGTAGGGCAAGAGTTTCAAGACATTTGTTCATTTTTTTCCTAAGTTTTCAAATTTGTCAGAGTATGGCTTTTCATAGTATTCTTATATTATTGATTTAATTTCATCTGGTTCTGTTGTGGTGTCACCTCGGTAATTTCTTCATTCAGTTATATGTGGTTTTTTGTTACACTTTCCAGTGGTTTGTCAATTATATTGGCCCTTCTGAAAAACCAGGTCATGAAAAAAAAAAAACAAAAAACCAGGTCATGGTCTTATTGATGGTTTCAGTCATTTTTCTGTTTTGTAACGCATTGATTTCAGCTCTTATTCTTATAATTTCTTTTCATCTAGAAGCTGTATGATTAGATTGTTGTTATTTTTCTTTTTAATCAGTGTTGAGTTAGATCATTGAATTATCTACTTTTTTCCTTTTTTATGTGTGTGCCTATTGCTGTGAACTTCCCCCTGAGGAATACCTTAGCCCTAGCTCAGAGATTTTGATGTGTTGTATTTTCATTTTCATTTGTTTCAAGGAAGTTTTTATTTTGTTATTTAGTTTATAACCCAGAGAGTTATTCTAGCAGAGTGTTACTCCATTTTCACATGGATGGTTTTGTAAGCTTTACCCTCTTGTGGTTAATTTCCAGTTTTATGGCATAGTTATCTGAGAAAGTACTTTGTATTATTTCAGTGTTTATTAATTAGTTGTGACCTAATATGTGATAGATTCTGGAGAATGTACCATGTGAATTGAGTTTTGGTTGGGTGCAGTACCCTGATACATCCACAAGGTCAGGTTTTCTGATTGTACTGGCATGGGGCATTTTGAGTCGGATGACCATATGATATATTACTCTGGAGATGAAAAAGTGAGGAAAAATGGAGTTGCTTTTATAGTTAAAAAACTCATTGCTAGATCTGTCTTGAAGTACAATATTGTCAGTGACAGGACAATATCTATA
>NW_006400169.1:1146887-1149988 GCF_000299155.1 Elephantulus edwardii
TGAGGTGGATTGATTCAGTGACTGGGATAATTGGGATGGGAGTGTCAGAGACAGTGCAATTGGCACAGGACAGAGCGGAGTTTAGGGCTATTGTACATAGGGTCGCTATGAGTCGCAAGCAACTCGACGGCACATAACAACAACAACTTTATCTTCATGCTATGAATTCCTAATTTTGTTGCATTATGATCTGAGAAGATGCTTTGTATTATTTCTATGTTTTTTTAATTTTTTTATGTTTATCTTTTGACATAAAATGGGATCAATTCTGGAGAACAGTCCTTGCACATTGAATAACAATGTATAGTGCCCTGTTTGGGGTGCATTTTTCTGTATATAACTATGAGGTCAATTTAGTTTATTGTATGATTTAATTCTTCATTATCTTTGTTGAGTTTCTTTCTGGTAGTTCTGTCTTTTCTTGAGAGTGGTGTATTGAAATCTCGTACTGCTATAGTGGTGTTTTCTGTTTCTTTTTTCAGTTCTGTTAATGTTTGCTTTGTGTATTTTGCAACTCTTATCATTTGGTTCATGGATATTTATTATGGTTTTGTCCTTTTGTTCTATTGACCCTTTAAGCATTTTATATGACCTTCCTTGTCCTTTGTGATGGCTTTTGCATTAAAATCTATTTTTCAGAGATTAATATTGCTACTCTTGATTTTTTTCTGGTTGCCATTTGCTTGGTATATTTTTTCCACCATTTTAGTCTTTCTTCATCTCACTTTTCTGGTTTGTCTCTTGTAGACAGCATATTTATGGGATTTTGTTTTGTTACCTAATCTCCTTTTTCTTTTCAATGGTGCATTTAAACCATTCACATTCAGTGTAATTATTGAAAGGCAAGGTTTTATTGCTATCCTTTTGTTATTTTTGGCATTGTTGCTGCTTACTTTGATCCATACTGCTTTCTGTAGTACCACTGTAAGAAGAATGTCTCTCAGTGTTTTCCCAACGCTGGTCTCATTTTTTCAGACTCTTTTAGGTTCTGCTTTTCTGTGAATATCTTGATTTCTCCTTCATATTTGATGGATGATTTTGCTGGGTACAGTATTCTTGGTTGACAGTTATAGTCTTTGAATGTCCTATATTTGTGATTCCACTGTTTTCTTACTTGTGTGGTTTCTGCTGAGAAATCAGCACTTAATCTTCTTTGTTCTTCCTTATAGGTCACCCTTTATTTATCCCTAGCTACTTTCAGAATTCTCTCTTTATCTTTGGTTCTGGAAAATTTGACTATGATATGCCTTGGTGTTTTTCTTTTAGGGTCTATTCTATATGATGTTCACTCAGCTTCTAGAATATATATTCTCTCATTCTTGATTATGCCTAGAAAGTTGCTTTAGTTTTTGTTTTGTTTTGTTTTTCCTAGTAATTCCTCCATACCTTTCTTGGTGTCTCTACTTGCTTCTTCCTGTTCTTGGATTCTGACCATGTGCATGTTATTCCTCTTGATGGTGGCCCACATTATTCTTAGGCTTTCTTATTTTTCCTTCAACTCTATTCATATGTCCCTCCAACATGTTGACAGCATCTGAAATGTTGCTGCTCAGAATCTGAATTGTAGTTTCTTGTTTTCCAGAGCCTATAATGCCTTCTTTGTTTTATCTGCATTGTCTTCAGTTGTTTTTCTAAGTTACTCTTGGGTTATCCATGCAGAATTCTTCAGGTGTGTCTTTCTCCCATTGAAAATATTCATTTTTCTTGTGAATTCTGTGTCAGAAAGTTCCATCAGACTTTCTAACTTCAGGCAATCCATCGATACAGTGTTGCTTTTGGGGGGTGACATCTTGTTGTGGTTTTGTGTACAGTGTGAGGTAGTCTCCTTCTTCTGTGACACTGCTGTGGTAGAGTTTTTCATGCTTGAGGCCTTAGCCGGCTCTCAGTCTGAAAACTTGGCTCAGGAAGTCACTGTTCCCAGAGGAGGGCAGGGAAGCTACCCTGCTTGAGTTTCTCCCTGAACTTCTGACTCAAAGGAAGACTTGCCTCAATTGGGGAGAGAGAGGCGCCCATGAATGCGCAGGGAACTGCTAATATTCGTAGGGAACTATTATAGCTGGGCTGATCCAAGGTGCCCACACTAAAAAGCAGCTCAAGCTCTGGGAGGGGTAAGAAAATGGATTCACCTGTGATACTGGTATTTCCAATGCAGTTCAGAGGGGGGTGGCAGAGGAACATCCTCCAGATGGGAGGGTGTCCTCCAGGTGGTAGAGCGTACAGGCAGCAAGGCCAGGTCCTCCAGGAAACATGAGGGAGCATCCAGGCAGCAAGGCTGCAGACCAGGCCTCCAGTCAGCGGGTAGGAGCATCTAGGTAGTGGGATAGTAGGGCTAGGTCCTCCAGTTGGTGGGGCTGGGGTGTTCATGTGGCCAGCAGGAGCGCCTAGTGGTGGAGCCAGGTCCTTTAGGCAACAGGTTCAGGGATCGAGGCAGTGGGGTCTGGGCTACCAGGCAAAATGGCTGGGAAGCTCCAGACAGTGAGGCCACTGTTTAGTGCTCCAGGCAGGAGAATAGTCAACACAGTTAATTGACTGGAACCAATCTGTGGCTTTGTGTGGCACCCATGACATCATGACGTGACCACTGCTACCTGGTTCTGCTTTCTTTAAGAACTTCATTCCTTGCAAATAATAGGATTCTACCAGAATATATTTGACTTGGACACTAACATAAAATTTATTAATAGTTAGGAGTCCCAGCATAGTGCAACTGGTTAACCCTCTGGGCTACTGTTCAGCAGCTTGGGGATAATAGGCTACAAGCTCCTGAAAGAAAGACCTGGCTATCTACTTCCAGTAAGTAAGGACACATGAACAAAATATGGTGTAGATAAGAGATTATATTTTTAAAAACCCAGTGTATGCATATGAATGATAAAAATATTAATTTTTTAAAAATGTTTTTAAAAACCCTATTGTTGTTATGTGCCGTCGAGTCGTTTGCGACTCATAGCGACCCCATGTACAACAGCCCTAAACCGTGCTCTATCCTGTGCCAATCTCACTGCCCCTGACACACCCATCCCGAGTACCCCAGTCACTGAATCAATCCACCTCATAGAGGGTCTTCCCCTCCTGCGCTATCCCTCCACTCTTCCCAGCAT
>NW_006400169.1:1150795-1155046 GCF_000299155.1 Elephantulus edwardii
TTACCCAGATTGTTAAGGACAGATGTAGAACACTTGAAAAGATCCATCACAAAAGAAGAAATTAAACAGGTCATAAAAATACTTCCCCTTAAGAAAATCTTGGACCAGATGGCTTCAGACCTGAATTCTGCCAAACATTCAAAGACGATCTATCACTAATTCTACTTATTTTTAGAAATAGAAAAAGAACGCACACTCTTAGAGTCATTCTATGAAGCAAGCATAACCCTAATACCAAAATCAGGCAAAGATATTACCAAGAGAAAAGTACAGACCAATATCACTCAAGTACATAGATGGAAAAAAATCCTTAACAAAATCCTAGCCAAGAGACTCCAAAAGTACATGAAAAAAATTCATTATGACCAAATGGGATTCATACTGGTATGCAAGGATGATTCAACATAAGAAAAACAATAACTGTAATTCACCATATTAACAAGAACCATATGATTTTAGCAATTGATGCAGAAAAGACATTTAGCAAAATCCAACTCCACTTCCTGATAAAGACACTCAGCAAAGTTGGAATAGAAGAGAACATGTTCAACATAGTGAAAAGTATATATGCAAAATCAAAAGCCAGCATCATTCTCAATGGAGAAAGACTTAAAGCATTTTCCTTGAGAAAAGAGATCAGACAAGGATGCCCACTGTTACCATTCCTATTAAATATTGTTTTGGAAGTGCTTGCTAGGGCAATACGAGAGAAGGAAATAAAAGTCATCCAGATCAGCAAAGAGATAGTAAACCTATCGCTACATGTAGATAAAATGATAGTGTACACAGAAAACCCCAAGGACTCAACCACAACAAAAAAAGCCTGTTAGAGCTGGTAGACCAATTAAGTAGAGTGGCAAGATATAAGATCAATATCAGAAAATCAGTGGGATTCCTCTACACTAACAGAGAATTCAGAGGAGAAAACAATACCATTTACAATAGCCAACCACAAATTGAGAGATTTTGGAGTGAACCTAACTAGAGACACAAAAGACCTGTTCAAAGAAAACTACAGAACACAATTCTGTGAGACACAATAAAAGACCTAAAGAAGTGGGGAAATGTGCCTTGTTCATGGATAGGAAGGCTCAATATTGTGAAAAATTACAGCTTCTACCAAAAGCAGTCTACATGTTCAACAAAATCGCAATCCAGATACCAAATTCATTTTTCAAGGAGATCAAAAGAATAATTTTCAAGTTTATTTGGAGAGGAAAGAGACAAAAAGTAAAGCACTTATGAAGAACAAAAATGAAGTGAGATGCATAGCATTCCCTAAACTCAAAACCTGCTACACAGCAGTTGTTGTTGTTATGTGCCATCATGTGCCGTTTAGTTGCCTGCAACTCATAGCGACCCTATGTACAACAGCCCTAAACCCTGCTCTATCCTTTGCCAATCTTATTGTCTCCAACACACTTATTCCCATTACCCCAGTGCTGAATCAATCCATCTCATCAAGGGTCTTCCTCTCCTGCACTGTCCCTCCACCCTCCCAAACATGAAGTCCCTCTCCAAGGACTGGTCCCTCCTTGCAACATGTCCAAAGTATGTCAGACAAAGCTTCAGAATCCTTGCCACCAAGGAGCAACCTGGCTTCACCCTTTCCAGGATGAACTTGTTTGTTCTCCTAGCAGTCCATGGTATATTCAGTACTCTTCTGTAACTCTGTAGCTCAAAGGCATCAACTCTCTATCATTCCTAGTCATTGTCCAAATCTCGGATGCATAGCAAGTAATTGCAAAGACCGTGGCATATATCAGGTGCACCTTACTCTTCAGATTGATACCATTGCTCTTCAGTACGTTAGTGAGGTCTCTGACAGAAGACATTCCCAGTTCAGTTTGTCTTTTCATTTCCTGGCTGCAGGTACCAAGAGTGTTGATTGTAGAGCCAAGCAAACTAACGCTGTCAACAATCTCAATCTTATCACCATCTATTATGCTGCTGCCCATCAGCCCAGTGGTGAACATCTTTGTTTTCTTGATGTTGGGCTTCAATCCATATTGAAGGCTGCTGTCCTTGACATTCTGCAGCAAGCACTTCAGGTCATCCTCAGTTTCATCAAGCAGGGTTATGTCTGCATAACACAGATTGTTGATGAGTCTATCTCCAATCCTGATGCCACATTTCTCCTCATCGAGCCTAGCCTCCCGGATAATTTGTTTCGCATATAGATTGAAAAGATGTGGAGATGGCACACATCCTTGATGCACACCCTTCCCGGGTTTGAATGATGCCGTTTCCTTGCTCTATTCTGACAACTGCCTCCTGGTACAAGTATAGGTTTCTCATAAGCACAATCAAGTGTTCTGGGATTCCCATTCTTCTGAGAGTCAGCCACAGTTTGTTGTGATTCACACAGTCAAATGCCCTTGCATAGTCAATAAAGCACAGATAGACATTCGTCTGGTACTCTGCTTTCAGCCAAGATACATCTTAAATAAGCTATAATACCCCTAGTGCCACAGCCTCTTCTAAATCTAGCCTGCACTTGAGGCAGTTCTCTGTTGATGAGCTGTTCCAGTTGTTTTTGGATAATCTTCAGCAGAATATTGCTTGCATGTGATATAAATGATAGTTTGGTAATTTCCACACTATCGGATCACCTTTCTTTGAAATAGGAACAAATACAGATCTCTTCCAGTCAGTTGGCCTGGTGTTTTTTTCTTGGCACAAGATGGTGAGCACATCCAGGGAAGTGTCTGTTTGTTGAAATATGTCAACCAGTATGCCATCAATTCCTGGGGCCTTATTTTTTGCCAGTTTTTTCAGAAAAGCTTGAACTTCCTCCTTCATCACCACAGGCTCTTGCTCATATGTTATTTCATTAAATTCTTCTGTGTCTACCAATTCCTTTTGGTACAATGACTCTGTGTACTCTATCTTCTTTTAATGCTTCCTGGATCATTTAATATTCTCCCCAAAGCATCCTTAAGTATTGCAACTCGAGGTTTGAATTTGTTCTTCAGTTCCTTCAGCTTAAGAAATGCTGAGCAAGTTCAACCCTTTTGATTTTATGTCTTCAGCTCCTTGCACATTTCATTATAATACCTTACTTCCTGAACTGCCCTCTGGAATCTTCAGTTCAACTCCTTAATATCTTGATTTTTTCCCTTTGCTTTGGCTACTCGGTGCTGCAGTGCAATATGTAGAGTTTCTTCTGACATTCATCTTGGTCTTTTCTTCTTCCTCATTCTTTTCCATGACCTTTTACATTCTTCCTGAATGATATTCTGGATCGCCTCCCACAGCTCATCTGGTCTTCACTCATTAATGTCCAAGGCCTCAAACTTGTTCCTGAAATGGTTTTTAAATTCATATGGGATAGACTCAAGGTCAAATTTTGGTTTCCTTAGACTTGATTTAATTTTCCTTTGCCTTGGCTTGAACTTGCATATGAGAAATTGGTCATCTGTTCCACATCAGCACCTGGTCTAGTTTTCACAGCTGATACTGAACTTCTCCAGCAATTTTTTTTTCCACAGATGTACTTGATCTGAATCCTATGCATACCATCAGGTGAAATCCATGTGTATAGTCTGCGTTGGTGTTCCTTATAAAATCTATTTGCGATGAATAAGTTGTGCAAAATTCTATCATTCTATCTCAGGCTGCATGTCTGTCACCATGTCCATGTTTTCCAGCTGCTGATCCTTCTGTATTCCCAACTTTTGCATTCCAGTCACCCATTATTATTAATGCATCTTGATTGCATGTTCCATCAATCTCTAACTGTAAAATTGGTAGAAAGCTTCTCTTTCTTCCTCTTTGGCTCTGGTTGTTGGTGCATATATTTGAATGATGGTGATATTCACTGCACTTCCTTGTATGTTATTGTTATGCTCCTTTGAGTCCCTTGCAACTCATAGCAACCCTATGTACAACAGCCCTAAACCCTGCTCTATCCTGTGCCAATCGCACTGCCTCCGACACACCCATCCCAATTACAGCAGTCGCTAAATCTGTCCACCTCATAGAGGGCCTTCCCTTCCTGCACTGCCCCTCCATGATGCCCAAACATGATGTCCCTCTCCAAGGACTGGTCCCTCCTTACAACATGTCCAGAGTATGTCAGATGAAGCCCTAGAATCCTTGCCTCCAATGAGCAGCCTGGTTTAACCCTCTCCAGGATGAATCTGTTTTCTTAGCAGTCCATGGTACATTCAGTACTCTTCTCCAGCACCACAGCTCAAAGGCATCAATTCTCTTTCTATCCTCCCTAGTCATTGTCCAACTCTCTGATGC
>NW_006400169.1:1155146-1165397 GCF_000299155.1 Elephantulus edwardii
TATCCTCCCTAGTCATTGTCCAATTCTCTGATGTATAACAAGTGATTGCAAAAACCATGGCCTGTATCAGGCAGACCTTAGTCTCCAGAGAGACACTGTTGCTCTTGAGTATTTTGGAGAGGTCCCTAACTGCAGACTTTCCCATCGCAATACGTTTTTTTTATTTCCTGGCTACTGGTTCCAAGAGTGTTGACCGTGGAGCCAAGCAAACGGAAGCTGTGAACAGTATCAATCTCTTCGCCATCCATCCTGATGCTACCGATTGGTCCAGTGGTGAGAATTTTTGTCTTCTTGACATTGAGCCTATAGAGGTGTAAAAATCCTATGAAGTACATTTCTACTCTGGCACATACGGGTTTCCATGAGTCTCAGTTGATTAAATGGAAATTTGGAGTTGTTTTTTTTTTTTTTCTTAATAGTGTCGCAAAAAACCCAAGGACAGGAATGCAGCTAATCATTTATAATTTTCATTGTTGTTGAATTGAAACTCACTCATCACTGATACTCCAGCAGCTTTTCAGGAGACTGTAATTGTTGTAATTTCTCCCTCAGAGACACTGGTGGATCCGGGCTTGCTCCACCTGGTGCTTAGAAGAAACTTGTCAATTCATCAGGCATCTATTGTTCATTTTTCTTTCTAATGTAACTGTTCCAGTCTTACCTCTCAAAGTAAACTAAATCCGCCTCATCTCTAAACTTGCTACAAATCAATAAGCTGTCTGAGTTAGAACTGTACACTTATCACACCTCCACAGCTGTGAGCACACCCACTGTCTGCAGTCAGTTTGTGACTCTTAAGCCTCTGCTAAGAAAAATTTGATTGTTGTTGCTATTCTATTCCTCTGTTTCAGTAGTAGAATATGATTACTAATAACTCCACCATTTTCATTTTACTTACTACACCGTGTAGGCACTGCATCTTGTAGTCCATATTGGATTGCCACGTGAGCGCAGCCTGTATGCTGCGCCTAAGTCGTTAATCTTATCTGAACCTCTAATATCTAGGGATGCACTATGTCATTTGGAAGGAGTTCTTGCCATTTAATCTGGCTTTACTCAAGGCTGATTCTCTGGCTGACTTTTAGAGACTGTAAGTTGCACAAGAGACTTCCAGGCTTTCTGCCAGGGAGCTGCTGGTAATCTAGCTCCAGAGAGGTGCTGCTTTGGCTTGGCAGCACACCTCCCCAGGGACTGTGCCTTCAGGCCTCTCTTGTTAAATGAAGGAAGTAAAAGAAACCCGTAATGCCTGTCTGGGAAAGCTGTATTTCTAATGTTTTTCATAGACGCATGAGTGAACAGTTGAATTTACATGTGTAGTTTTAATTTTCCTCCGTTGAGTCCTGTGCTTTACTTTTAAAAAAACTACGTATAACTTTGAAATTTTGTGTACTTTGCTTTACAGGCTGACCTTTGTGTCCCTCGGCTGAATGAAGGGGACCAAGTTGTACTGATCAATGGTCGTGATATTGCAGAGCATACCCATGATCAGGTTGTTATGTTTATTAAAGCAAGCTGTGAAAGACATTCTGGGGAACTTGTGCTCCTAGTTCGGCCTAATGGTAAGTACTCTTTGGAGCATGACCTATTTTTCATAATTTATTGGTATTTACTGCACAATAGCCAGAGTGAAGTGGCTCTATTCCCAGCTGAAGAAAAATCCAAACTTTTGGTTCATTATCTTCCCACTTAACTTACTTTCCCTAGGTGCCTACACTTTCTTGCTGTCAATCAGATGCTTTAGCACTTTTGCTTTATGGTCTTATACTTGCTATTCATTCTACCAACAACCCCATTCTTGGTTTTTGTATGACTTACTCCCTTACGTTACTCAGGTTCTCTTCATATGCCATATATGTCTTCTCACCACATGACTAAAATAGCTTCACTCGCCCACCTGTAGCAATCATCGTGGATACTCAGTAAATGTTTTTTGGACATTTTAATAAATGTTAAATTCTTCTCTACTTTTGGAAAGTAGCATGACAACATAATCAAATACCATTAAAGCATTTTTTAATCTGTTATTAGTAGATAATTCTGAAGAATGTACTATTATGCACTTGGGGGGGGGGACTGAATTGTGTTTTAGTTTGCTGCAGTACCCTGAATACATCCACAAGGTCAGGTTGGCTGATCCTCTGAATCTTTTTTAAGTTTCTTTTGAGGTGACCTAATTTTTTATGAGAGTCGTATGTTGAAGTCTCCTACCACTATTGTAGTACTGTCTATTTCTTTCTTCAATTCGGTTAACCATTGTTTTACATATTTTGCAGGTCTTTCATTTGGTGCGTAAATGTTGATCAAAGTTATGTCATCTTGATCTGTTGTACTTTAATCAGTATTTAATGCCTTTCTTTCTCTTCTATGGTGGTTTTCATTCTGAAGCCTATTTTATCAGAGATTAGTATTGTCTATCCTTATCTTTTAATTTGTTGAACTTGACTATGATCTGTCCTTATGTTTTTCTTTTGCAGTCTAGTCTATTTGGTCTTCACTGTACTCTTGAATGTGGATGTCCTCATTCTTCAAAATACCTAGGAAGTTTTCTTCTAGTACTTCTTCCATAATATTCTCAGTGACTTCCCTGTCACTCTCATGTTCTGGAATTCCAGTCGTATGTATCTTGTTCCTTTTGATATCATCCCACATGATTCTAATGTTTTCTTCATTTTTTTTTACAGTTCATCTCTGATTTTTCTTCTAGTATGTTTGCAGTGAGGCTCTTGTCTTCCAGCTCACTGACTCTGTGTTCCATCTCTTCAGCTCTTCTTTTTTTGTCCGACCAGTGTGTTGTCCACTTCTCCCAAATCAGTCTTAGTATTCTGGTTTGCATTTTCATACTTTTCTGTTATTTACAGTACTGTGTTGACTGTACCCTCTCTATTTTGTGATGATTTTTTTTACATTCTTGTACCTCTTTATCTGTACTATCAATTCTTTTTTCTATCATTTGCATCTTTTTCTGTAGTTGTTCAAATAACTCCACATTAGCATATTTCTTCTGGTTCTATCTGTGGTATTCATTGGGTCTACTTTTTTAGGAGAAGGGTTATTTTGTTACTTTTTTAGGAGAAGGGTTATTTTGTTACTTCATGTGTTACTTCATGATGACTGAGGTAGACTGCTGCTTTCTTGACATATGTCTTTTCTTAGTAGATGTTAAATTGTAACTATATAATGACTAGTTTACAGCAGTGTTTTGTGAAGAATGTGTATATTGGTGCTCCCCTCCTGGGTACAACAATCAACTAGGAGTAGGATGACTGCACTCTAGAAACCCTGGCTCCACCGGCTTCTTACTTTTGAGCTTAAGAAATCCCATATGATGTAGCTAAAGATAGTGTTTAAGGCCAAAGTACATGTGATCTTGGTATTCTTTAAATGGGCAGCATGGCAGCAGCTGAGCAGTCTCCAGGCTGTGGGATATCCAGATGGCCGAGGCAAGCACTCTAGTGTTCTGGGGTGGGATTGCAGTCTGGGCCATGCTAAAACTGCAGCAACTCAAAACCTGGTAGACAATGATTCTTTCACTGGCCAGGGTATGAGTGCACCTGGGCTGGGCCACAGCCCTAGCAGATGCTGGGAAACGGGCTGGAAGACGCTGTTGGGCTGGCCATGCAACACAGGCCTTGGCATCTTACAGCAGAGCAATAGTAAGCTTCCCTGGGGAGAACAGAGCACATCTCTCAAGAAGAAATATGAAAATTTTTCTTCTTATTTCTTCTTGGACAAAATTATATCTATCGTTTTATGCTTTCAGTATTTCAGAGTTTATTTGCTTCAAAAGTTTTTATCTTTCCCAAGCAGGGACCAGATCTCTTAGACCAGGGAAAAAGATTGCCTCTCCTCCAGCTCAGCTTTGCCCTTTTTGGTTAGGAGTTTACGGAATCAGGAGAGCTACCAACTCATGCGAGCCTTCCTTTAGTTCTCCATCCACATAACTCTGAGTCCACTTCCTGGCCCTGATTGAGCCTCTTTTATATATCCATTCTCCCAACAGGGGGCAACATGGTATATGTATTCCTAGGCTTTTTGTTATATAATGTCAAGTTAGAACCGACAACCCATAGCTGACTCTCTAGCAAGTTTTCAGAGGCAGTAAATTACATGGAAAGAGAGAACCCATCTTTCTCCACAAGAGTAGCTGGTGATTGGAACCATATACCTTTGTGTTGGCAGTGCAATTCTTTACCAGCACTCTCTATCCCAAGTCTTAGAAGGCAGAAATTTACAGAAGGATATAGAAGGAAGTGGTGCATGGGCCTGAATGGATTTTCACACATACGCATATCAGCCTTCATGTTTTAAAACAAATAAGCTGAGGATAGGGAAAGAAGCCAATTGGACAGCAGACTAGAGTTCTCTCTTTGCTACCATGATGATGGATTCTGACCTAGATTTCTCAATTGATGTTAGGCCTCCCAGATTATTTTGGAGAATATATTTGTAAGGAGCAAATATAGGAAATATAGTTTCCATTAGGAAACTGATTCATTTAGCACAAAATTCAATTTCTATTTAACTTTTCAGGTTTAGATGTATGAATGAGTCTCTATTTATATTCTTGCCCTGTGTCTTACAATTATTAAAGACAGGACTGTTGAGACCTATTTATTAATAGCTCCTCTTTTTCTCAAGGTCTTCTCCAAGGTTACCAGCCATAATTCCAAGCTCACTTTTCTTTTTTTTTTAACATTTTGTTTATTTATTGTCAAGCTCACTTTTCTAAAGGTACAACATAGCTTTCCAATTTCATACCCTATGTCTACATGCAGTAGCACCTGACTCAGATATGGATTGATTCTAGTGAATCTTCATAAGCAAATATAAAATTAAAGGACATACCTGATAAATTGATTTCACCAATTTATTGACATTTCTACGTGATGCTTTTTTTTCTTAAGCTGTATATGATATAGTGGAAGAAAAGATAGAAAATGAGCCGGACTTCCAGTACATTCCTGAGAAAGCTCCACTAGACAGTGTTCATCCAGATGACCATTCACTGCGGGAGTCAATGACCCAGCTCGCTGAGGGGCTTGTCACTGGAACAGTCCTGGCACAGTTTGACGTGAGTACTATCATGGATAGAAAAGGTCTTTGCCCATAGTGTCTGTTTAGTCTCATGATTTACTTTTGTTTCTTTTAGTAATGTTTCATTTTGTTCTTTTTAGTAATATGTTGTGTTTTGGGTTAGGACTTATATACAGGAGTTTAAGTTCCCATCTCACAATTTCTACACAGGTTGTTCACTGTCATTGGTTACGTTACTCACAAAATGTGAACATTCTCATTACTTCTATTTTCTGATTATTTTGTTTCCATTAACCTAGATTCTGTATTCCTTATATCTTCATATTTGTTTTAAAATAATTGTTTATAATTTGACCTCATAGAAATTATTTCTTTTTCTTTATTTTTATCAAACTATACTATTCTTAATAATGTGTAAACAAAATTTGTAAGCTAATTCTAAGAAATACTGTGTTTGGTATAAAGAATTTAAAATGTACACTTTTCTAATTTTAAAACCTTTTTAAAATTAGTTCTAAAAGTGATAATTATGTATGAATAGATTTCTATTTAAAAGAGAAAACTCACTCAAAATTCTTAACTTATAAAGTGTTAGGGTAATTCTGAGAAATATGTTTGGCATAAGCTTAAAAATGCACCATTTTATAATTTTGTTGTTGTTGTTTTGTTTTGGTGTTTTTGATGGTTTGGTTTTTTTCTTAGTTGTCTACCATCCCGTCAGATCGATTTGACTGGTACAGGAGGAGATTGCCCCTCCTTCTCAAACCACACACCTTTAGGATTGTAGCGCAGCTTCTTGCCACTAGGCCACCAGAGCTTCCTTCACTTTCTAATTTTCAAACATTTTTAAAATTATCTCTCACAGTACTAATTATGATTTTCTGGATATAAATTTCTATTTAAAAGAGAATAAGGGAATTTTATTCAGATATCCTCAAACTAAATTTTCCTTTCTATTATTGAATAATTGTTTTTAGAAAATATAAATAAGAATTAGTGTTTGTAGACTTAGAAGTCCTAAGCTAAAGGAAGCCTCAGTTCACTGCTGTTAAGTAGCAGACTCTCGGAGCAAGTTTCCAGAGGCTGTAAATCACAAGAGAGATTACTCATCTTTCTTCCTCAGAGGAACTGCTGGATTACACCATCTTGCACCAAGTGGACCTCCCCACTAGGGCATGCCATAAATTTAATTCTTCTTTAACCTTTGTCAATGAATTTGGCTATGAAAGCTTGTTGCATTAAATTGAATATTGCAGATATGTTTGGTAATGATAAAATATTTCATGAACATCATTTTTAATGTTCTTAGTTCATGTATTATAAACATTCCTGAAATCGAAGCTAAATGTTTTCTGCAGGTTTGCTATTCAAAATTTGAATATTTTTAACTTATTTTACCATTTTTAAAAATATGAAATATATTTCATGCCAGATATTGTCGTTGGTAAGCAAATTTGATGCAGTACTCTTCTAACCTGAGGTCTGTCGAGTACTATTCAAAGGGGAGAAAGGAAACGTGTTTCCTGGTGCCAGAGAAACAAGTCTAAGAAACAACCCAAAGTGTGGGCATGTAGGCTCATCATATACTTTTTTTTTCTTTTTCAAAAAAAGCAACTATATCGGAAAAAACCTGGAATGACAATGACTTGTGCAAAATTACCTCAGAACATTTCAAAAAATAGATACAGAGATATTTCGCCTTGTAAGTATTACTGTCTAATTGTTTAATTTTTTAAAATAACTTTATTAAAACATTCTTACACCTGAATTTTTTTTTTCAGATGATGCTACGCGGGTTATTTTAAAGGGTAATGAAGACTATATCAATGCAAATTATATAAATGTGAGTTAATTTTTATTATGCCTTTTTAATTTAGATGAAGGAGAGTCTGCCTGAGGTTTTTTTTTTTTTTTTATTAAAAATCTGACTTTGGAACTATTAACAGTTTGGTACTGGCATATTAATTTACCAATGAAACAGTAATCCAAACATGTTTTTGTGCTTGTTAAGTACTGTCCAGCTGACTGGATTAGTGATCCTGTGTGATTCAGTAGAGATGCCCTGCAGGGTGCTCTGGGCTGTCATCTTTATGGGACACATCACAGGGTCTTTCTCTCACAGAGTTGTTGCATGTATTCAAGCTTGCCGGCATTTCAGTTAGCAAAGAAGTACTTAGCTTTCACTGTGGTATTCTTTCTATTACATAAGTAGACTCAACTATATAGTAGAACTTTGTGATGTTGTTGTTAGGTAACATCCAGTCAAGTACTACTCATAGTGACCCTGACTGAGAACAACAGATCTGAACCCTGCCTTATACTGTGTCATCCTCACAATTTCTAACACACTAAAGCCCATTACTATAGTCATTGTGTCAGCCCACCAGGTTAAGGGTCTTCCTCTCTTCACTTACTCTCCACCTTTCCAAGCATACGGTCCCTATCCAAAGAATAACTTCCCTTAGCAATATGTCCAGAGTATATGAGATGAAGCTTTGTTATTTTTGTTTCTAAAGAGTTTGTGATAGAAGAGGCTTTTAAATATTATTTTATATTGGTATGCTTACAAAGTTTGTATACATTGTTTTACACTATTCTTCATTCACTTAGTATTTCATACAATCATTCCCATTCATTATGCTTGATAAAATTAATCACCATTGGACTATGCCCACAATTTATTCCATCTTTTCAGGTCTCTGCCAAATCTTTCTGATTTCCTTTACTCCCTCCCTCCATCCACCAAATTGTGCAACACTTTTCTTTTGCCCCTACTCATCCTCATCCCTCTGCTTCCACCCCTTCCCCAGTTGGGTCACCATAAATGTTTTACTACTTTTTCTTCTATTTTTATAATAATTGTCTTATGAATTTGTCCTTATAAGATTGAGTTAGTTTTTTCAGCATAATACTTTCCAGTCTCTCCCAAGTTATGTAGTATTTTTCAAAACCATTGCACCTGAGTGATGCATAGTATTCCGTTGTGAATGTACCACAATTTCTCAATCCATTCTGTTGTGGTTGGGTATTTGGGCTGTTTCCATGTTCTTGCAACTGTGAATAATGCTGCTATGAACATTTGTGTGCAAATTTCCATTTGTGTCTCAGTTCTAATTTCCTTGGGGTAAATACTTAGTAGTGGAATAGCTGGGCCACATGGAGTTTCTATGTTTCATTTTTTGAGGAAACACCAAACTTCTTCCAGAGTGGTTGTGCCATTTTATAATACCACCAACAGTATATGAGACTTTAAGTCATTGATGATAAAACAAATTATACAGTGAATAGATTGGGTCAACTGTCTAGAGTATATCTTTATAAAAAAGAGGTTTTCTTTTTTTGTTAGAGAATGAAGCCTTTATTTCCTCTTTATTTCCTTGTTGCACACAAAGCTGGCAGAATTGATGGCTTTTTGGTTTTTAGTCAAAGAAACCAAATCCCATATCCTCGTCTGACTTCTCCGACTCTTCCTTTGCTTCCACCTTGGCTGGGGCCGCAGCAGCAGGAACAGCAGCAGTAGTGGCAGCGGCCACAGGGGCAGCAGTCACAAATGCAGATGGATCAGCCAGAAATGCCTTGACCTTTTCAGCCAATGGGAAGGTGTGTAGTCAGTCTACACAGATAAAGCCAGGACCCGCTTATACCCAATGATGATGAAATGTGGTATTGAGGCCACAGTTGGGTAACCAATCTGCAGACAGACGCTGGCAACATTGGGGACACCCACCAGGAAGCGGGTATGCAGAGTCTCCTCTGTGATGTCAAGCACTTCAGGATTGTAGATGCTGCCATTGTCAAACATCTGCTGGATGATCAGCCCAAAGGAGAAGGGAGAGATGTTCAGCATGTTCAGCAGGGTGGCCTCACTGGCTCCCACCTTGTCTCCATTCTTAATCAGCTGCACATCACTCAGAATTTCAATGGTGCCTCTGGAGATCTTAGTGGTGATGCCCAAAGCATAGAAGAAGGAGGTCCCTCCGGGCCCAGACCAGTGTTCTGGGCCGGGACAGTAACCTCACACAGAGCAATGGCAGCAGCACGAGCGGCAGCCAACACCTTGTTGGCCAGCAGCATGTCCCTGATCTCAGTGAGATCCTCTTTGGTGAACACAAACCCCACGTTCCCCCAGGTGTGATGCAGCAGCTTCTCCAGGGCCGGGTTGATGTCCAGGTGCCCCCAGATGGCCTTGAGCATCATGGTGTTCTTGCCCATCAGCACCACAGCCTTCCCCCGGAGGGACATGCAGAACTGCTGCATCTGCTTGGAGCCGACATTGTATGCACCCACGATGAAGCATTTCGGATAATCATCCAGAAGTTGAATGATCTTAAGGAAGCAGTTGGACTTTCAGGTCACCCTGTCTTCCCTAGGCATCACTGCGGTGCGTCAGGGATTGCCACACAGGATTTAAAGATGATGTTACTCTCACGAGGACGCCTGGCAGAGAGCAAGGTTTTCTTTTTAAGGAAAAATTAATCACTCTTTTTTTAAAAAAAACAATCGAACCATTTTAATAGAAAAATTTTTAAGCATACAAAAGGCAGAGAAAATAGCAAAGTGAGCTTTCATATACCTGTCACCTAGCTTCAATAATTACAAACCAATCTCATTTTATCAGTACCCACATCTGTAGCCCCCACATCCAGACTGTTGAAGCAGATCCTAGAAATCACCATGCATGTGTTAATACTTCACATACTAATTCCATATGCCTAAAGTATTCCAGGTAAATCAAAATTATAAATGCTAGAAATAGAATCCTGAACATACCTGAAAGGAATCTTAGGAAACATGGAAGCCGGAGTTCAGTGGGGCTGCCTCGTATCTGTGCGTCTTACAAGTTTCTGCTGCTGAGAGGATACACAAAACCACTTGTCTATCACTTATTTTAGTGGAAAATATTTTTGTTTTCTATCTCTGATGATTTCTAACTTACACATATTCTGGCTTTTGTGAATTTTACTGTATGTAAGAATTGTTTAAATTCTTGGAAAAATATTTTCCTAAGTTTCACATGTCTAAGTTATAAAGAAAAAGTTGGTACATTTTATAATTTTTGTAGTGTACCACTGAATCAGAACCAACCCATAGCTGAGCCTCTGGCTGATTTTCAGAGGCAGTTAATAGCAGGGGAAGAGATTGCCTAGTCTTCTCCCACTAAGTAGCTGATGGATTCAAATTGTGTGCCTTCGAGGTTGTAGCTCAGCTTCTTGCCAT
>NW_006400169.1:1170662-1176399 GCF_000299155.1 Elephantulus edwardii
TATGCATATGGATATTACCCTGTCACTCACAATATTATATTTCAAGATGAATCTAGAAATGACTTTTTTAACTATGAAAGCAACTCCATTTTTCCTTACCTCTTCATCTCCAGCATAGTAGATCATATGATCCTTTGACTCAAAATGTCCCATGCCAGTCCGTCTCATTCCGCTATACTGTGTCAGTATTTATGCATTCCATGTCCTTCTTAACAATTTCCAATTTTCCTACGTTCATGGTTCTTACATTCCATGTTCCAATCACTAGTGTCTTCTTACAGCTGTTCCTCCTCCTATGTGTTTCCATACTTGAGGGCTCAGCCTCAGCTGCTGTATCTGTTGGTCTAAGTGTGCTCTGCTGTACGTAGGGTTTTCAAAGACCTGCAGTTTTGCAGGTGGATGGCCAATCCTTTTCCTAGTCTGTCTAAATTTGATTGTTCAGATTTATAATATTATCTGACAGACAAAAACATTTTACAGAGAAGAGCAGATTAAAGATATTTCCCAGTAGTAGATAAAACCAATAGATTGTGTTGTCCCCACCCTTGCCAGGTGTGTTTTGAGCCACCCCTTTCCCTGCTGCTCCAGCGTTTACATCTACTCCCACCTACTCCATTCAGCATTAAACCTCCCCTATCCAGCCCTTGATGTGATGGATAAATGTCAATCTTTCTGGGCTTTTGTGATGCCTAACACCTCAATCTGCTGCCAGTTTTTTCTTCTATGGGCAGTATCTCTTGACTTCAGGCATTTTAAACTTCTGCTCCAGGCTTGACTTCTTGTGCCTTAGGGCATCTTCACCTCCATTTATGCTACAAGAATTTCCCAGGGAAGGTTGATAAGTCCTATAGATTTGGTATATAATGTTGTCTTCCTGACCCAAGGGCCTTTAGCCCTCGGGCCCCAAGATTTGAAGGTGGGCTTGACCCGCAGGCTTATGGGGCACAGTTTTTCATACCTGCTGGTATGGGGTTCGCTGAGACACCTTCTGCCACACACGTTGTAGTGCTGTGCTCCACCACCCTTCTGCACCCACGCTTTGTGCTCCAGGATTTAAAGGTGGGCTTGACATGCAGGCTTCTGGGAGACATAGTTCTTCATGCCTGCATGGTATGGAGTCTGCTGAGACACCTTCTGCTACATGCGTCCTGGCTCCACTCTCCGTCCTTCTGTGCCTGCGCCTTGTGCTCCAAGATTTGAAGGTGGGCTTGACTCGCTGGCTTCTGGAAAATAGTTATTCATACCTGCGTAGTATGGGGTCCGCTGAGACACCTTCTGCCACACGCATTGGAGCATTGGTGGCCTAGTGGCAAGAAGCTGCACTGCAATTCCAAAGACACACAGTTCAAGGCCACCAGCTGCTCCATGGGAGAAGGATGGGCAGTCTCCTTCCATGTGATTAACTGCATGTGAAAACCCACTGGCGGGTCGGTTATGGGTCGATTCTGGCTCAATCATACACAATAACAACTACACAGTGGTGGTAACCAAAATAGCATGGTGCTTGTACAGTGTCAAGCACGTATTCCAATGGAGCAGCCTCAAGAACCCAAAAATGGACCCAGCTATTTGTGGTCAACTGATATTTGACAAGGAAATAAAACTTATCAAACACGGACAACGTTTTTAACAAATTATGTTGGCAAAATTGGATGGCTACCTGCAGAATGCTTAAACAGGGTTCACATCTCACATAAACAAAAATCAACTCAAGGTGGATCAGAGACCTGGAAGTAAAGCCACAGACCATAAAGTTTTATCAGAGACAAGCTGGGATCAGGCATAGATGGTTTAATCTGTGCTTTAACGAGACTGCCAAATACAGCCAGAAAGGCACAATCTTGAGAGGATAAAATTGATGAATGGCCTTCTAAAGATTCAATCCCTTTGTTCATCAAAAACATTTTCCAACAGAATGAAAAGGAAACCTATTGACTGGGAAAAAAATATTTGGCAATACCATTTCAGACAAGGATCTCATATCAGAAGTTTAAAGAATCTTACAGGGCCTCAATTTAAAAAACAAACAACAAAAAAAAGCCTGATAACATAATTACAAAATGGGCAAAAGATTGGTAAGACTTTTCACAGAGGAAGATATTCAGATGGCCAAGAGACACATAAAGACATGCCCAGAATCACTAACAATATGAGAGATGCATATTAAAACATCTCACACCAGTAGCAGTGGCAAAGTTTAACAGGACAACAAGTAATAAATGTTACAGAGGATGTGGAGAGAGAGAGGAACTTTTATACATTGTTGGTGGTATGTTAAAATGGTACAACCATTCTTGAAGGCAGGTTGGCGAGTCCTCAAAAAGCTGAACATAGAAATTCCATATGACCCAGCTATTCCACTGCTTGGAATATACCCTGAGAAAATTAAAACTGAGGCACAAAGGGAAATTTTCTACACCATTATTCATAACAGTGTTATTCACCATCACAAGAACATGGAAACAGCCCAAATGTCCAACCACAGTTGAATGGATTGAGAAATTTTGGTAGATTCACATGAAGGAATACTACATAGCATGTAGGAGCAATGGTTTTGAACATCACTACCTAACTTGGGAGGGACTGGAGAACATTAAGTGACTAATTCAGTCCCATAAGAACAAACACTGTATAAGACCATTATTGTAGAAATAGATAACTATTAAAATGTGTGTGAGGATCCAAGGAGAGGGGGAGTGTGAGAACAGAGGGTTGAGCATAAGGGAAGTTGTAATCATAAGGTCTCGAAATTTTATGGGTGGACGGAGGAGTGGGTAAAGGAAATGGGAAAGATCTGGTGTGAAAATCAATGTATTCAAACTTTGTAAGTAAACCAGTATAAACTAAAAATATTATTTAAAAAAAATTAAAATAAACATGAGTAAAGACAATTCATGGAAGTTGTTATTGTTGAGATTATCCATCTACACTGAATAGATTCAGACTGTGTCTCTCCTGGATTGCAGCACAGATTTTTACCACTAGGCCACCAAAGCTCATAGAAAACCAAGTGCAATAACATTTTTTTATATATACTTTTTAACTCTTTTTTTCTTTTAAATGAGATTTTATTTTAAGCTTATACAGAACTTGGATTTTCATTCATTCATTGTTGCACATTTTCTTCCCTGCCCCCTCCACCCATTTGTTCTTTAGGGGAAAAAAGTTCTTTCATTGTTATAAAATCCACCCCACAGACCAATTTACTATGCAGCTCTTATTCTGGACTCTTGTCACACCAATAATACCTGATCATATATTCCTTTTATACAGTTCTCTCCCTTGTCTGTTTCAATGCCATGTACATTACTTATTCCCTCTTCTCTTAGTTTCTCCCGAACCTCCTATCAATCCTGTTTTATAACAGTGTTTTTTTATACAGTATTTGTATTTTGTCACAGAGATATGTCACACAGCATAATTCCTACATGCTTACCCATTGTGAACAAAGCAGCAATAAACACGGGTGTGTAGATAACTGCTTGGATGGCCGTTACGGTTTCTAACGACCATTTTCAAATCTGTACGAAAGGAGACAAAATAATATAGTGAATCCCCAAATACCTGCCTCTCAGTTTAAAAACTATCAACATGTTTATGGCATTGAAGTCTATGGGGGAGAGAATAGTCTAAAAGTATTCTATTTTAGGGCACTATTTTTATCGTAGGAGTATGCAATGAGGGTTGCAGAGTGGATTATATTTGGGGGTAGGGGGTGGGGTTTGGGGAGGTGCTGGGGGGGATTGTGTACCAATGAGGGAGTTTTGCTTTTCAAGGAGAGGAGTAAACGGGGGATGGGGGGTGGGGTTGTGCGGGGGAAAAGGGTGCAACAATGAATGAATGGAATCCCAAAATCTCTGTAGATGTTCATTGAAATGAAAAATAAACAACCTAAATTTAAAAAAAACAAAAACTATCAACAAATAGTCAATCTTAGTCCATTTTAACACTACTTGCCTGGATTGTTGTGGTTTATTTTTTAACCCACTATCCTATCACTTCATTAATAAGGATTTTAATATATGCCTCTCATAAGGTAACATACATTTTCTAAGCCAAATCACAATACCTTTATAAAGTTTTAAAAATATTTGCTGTGAAAATTTAATGAGATGAAACTCATTGTAATTTTTAGAAAAAAGTAAAATTGTGGCTAAGAGATTATGGGTTTATTAATGAGTACATGGGGAAACAAGCATTCTTTAAAAATTAGTGGAAGTGTAAATTCTCTTGAGTTGTACAAGCATTCTCTTACATCTTTACTTTATGCCATTCATACACATATTGTTTTATGACACTTACTGCATTATCTGTAATGAAACTGTACTCTTAGTTCCTCCATTGGGATTCTTATTTTCATTAGTCTTAACCCCTTCCTGCCTTCTGATTTCTGTCCATCGGCCAGTGCTGCCCCTTTGTATCATATATATGTGGCAGATTATTTTAGAAAGTGTCTCCCAGAGTTATTGTTCACGTTATCAGCCTCTCCATTGTCTGACTGCAAGCTGAGCCATGGAGAAGGTTGAAGTTGTGTTAGGGAAGGGGTGAATTTTGTTTCAGTTCAAAAGACTACCCTCAATTTATTTTTTTTTATTAATTGCAATGAAAGTTTACAAAGACTTTGGATTTCCATTCATTAATTGTTGCACTTTTCTTCCTGCCCAACCTCCCCCTCCCCAGTTCACGCTTCTCTTTGAAAAGTAAAAGAAAAATTCTTTCTGTTATACAATCCCTCCCCCCAAGTCCACTCCACTATGCAGCATTCGTTCTGGACTCCTGGCATGACAATAATACGTAATCATATATCCCTTTTAAACAGTTCTTTCCCTCATCTGTTTCAATGCAGTATATATAATTTTTCTAATATATATATATATTCATATATATTCATTATTAATTTTAATGAACGTTTACAGAGACTTTAGATTTCCATTCATTCATTGTTCCATTTTTCTCCCTGCCCACCCCGCCCCCCCCACCGAATTCACTCTTTATCCCATCTTTCTCAGTCTCCCCCCAACTCCGATGGCAGTTTCGTTTTACAACAGTGGCACTATGTAGTACTTGTCCTTTTTTGACTGAGCTATTTCACTCATCATAATGTCCTCCAGGGTCACCCATTTTGAATAATATTTCATGAGTTCCTTGTTTTTCAGTGCAACTTAGTATTCCATTGTGTGAATAAGCCACAGCTTCTCTATCCATTTGTTTGTAGAAGGGCACTTAGGTTATTTCCAGCTCTTTGCTATTGGTGAACAAAGCTGCAGTAAACATGGGTGTGCATATATCTGCTTGGGTAGTGGTTATGGTTTCTTTGGCGATTATCCTCTATTTCAGATTTGTTCTTCCTTCATTAGCATAAATGCTCTACCCTGAAATTTCTTCTTAATCTATGGAATTGCTGTAGTCACTTTGATACCATTTACATAGCTCTTAAAACAACATTATGATGAATAAATAAAAGAGAAAAACATTTTTTAAAACCAACATTATACCCAAATCCCATCTTTATTATTTTAGTATTAAAAGACAACAAGGGATGTTTTCAGTTAAGGGCTTAAAGATTATCTCAGAGCAATAATTTCAGCAGTGAAAAGATAGTTTTGCATGCTTTAAATATGGCATATACAGTTTATTTCTCAAATGGTATGTATATAAGAAACTACCAAAAAAAAGAATAATTCTTTCTCTGTTCACCATTTGATAGTTCTTTTTGGAAACTATCAACCTCATAATC
>NW_006400169.1:1203250-1208646 GCF_000299155.1 Elephantulus edwardii
GTACTCAGGCCAGAAACCAGTTTGATTCCCCATGTAACTTAATCCTCAATGGTACATGAGTATTTTAGGGGAGGTTGATAAGTCTTATAGATGTGACAAATATAATTGTCTTCCTGGCCCGAGGGCCTAAATGGGTTTGGCGTGTCTGGGTCACAAGCCCCGGCCTGGAACTGCCTCTGCTGTCCTTGCAGATCTCCCAGCAAAGTCCAAGTTTACAAAGATGGCATTTCCTCACAGACCTCTGGGAACTGTAGTCAGTACCTGCAGTGGTAGCAGACAGGAAGGCTGCAGTGATAGCAGACAGGAAGGCTGCAGTAGTAGCAGAAAGGAAGGCTGAGTCACAGATCTCCCAGCAAAGTCCAAGTTTACAAAGATGGCATTTCCCCACAGACCTCTGGGAACTGTAGTCAGTACCTGCAGTGGTAGCAGACGGGAAGGCTGCAGTGGTAGCAAACAGGAAGGCTGTAGTGATCGGTGTAGGTTTTCTTGCGGTTCTTTTTAAATTTGCTGGAGATGCCAGCTTAAAGAGTCAATGGTCATTTTTTCCTGCCTTTTGATATGTTTGTTTACTGCTTTGGCTGTTTCCCAGAGATTTTGGTAAGTGGTGTTTTCATTGTCATGTGTTTCAAGAAACTTTTTAATTTCATTTTTATTTCTTCTAGTATCCACTCATGTTCAAGCAGAGTGTTGTTCAGCTTCCAAATGTATGGATTTTTTCTCCTTTATCCTCCTGTTATTAATTTCTAATTTGTAGCATTATGATCTGAGAAATTGTTTTGTATTATATCTATGTTTTTTAATTTATTGATGCTTGCCTTGTAACCTAAAATTTAGTCTATTCTGGAGGATGTTCCATGCACGTTGGAGAAGAAGGTATACTGTGGGGGTTTTTTTGGGTGCATTAGCCTATAAAATATCTATGAGATCCAGTTGTTTTATTTGGTTTAATTCTTGAGCATCTTTGTTGAGTTTTTTTTTCTGGTAGTTCTAGCTTTTCTTGAGAGTGGTTTATTGAAGTCTCCAACTACTACAGTAGTTTTCTCTATTTCCTTTTTCAGTTTTGTTAATGTTTGTTTAATATATTTTTCATTTTGGTGCATAGATATTTATTATTGTTATGTTCTCTTGTTCTGTTGACCCATTAAGCATTATGTAGTGACTTTCCTTGTCCTTTGGCCTTGAAATTTCTTTTATCAGAGATTAATATCTCTACTACTGCTTTTTTTCTGGTTGCCATTTGCTTGGTATATTTTTTCACATCCTTTTATTTTCAGTGTGTCTTTATCTCCGTTTTTCAGGTGTGTCTTTTATAGACAACATATTGATGGATTTTGGTTTTTTTATCCAATCTGCTTTCTTTCTTCAAACCGTTCACATTCAGTGTGATTATTGAAAGGCAGGGTTTTATTGTTATCATTTTGTTGAGTTTCTTTTGGTGTTATTGCTAGTTACTTTGGTCCATCCTGCTTTCTGTGGCACCTCTATAAGGAGGACATCTCTCAATGTTTCCTGCAACACTGGTCTTCTTTTTACAAACTCTCTTAGGTTCTGTTTTTCTGGCAATATCTTGATCTCTCCTTCATATCTAATGGACAGTTTTGCTCAATACAGTATTCTTGGTTGACAGTTGTGTTCTTTGAGTGTTTGATATATGTCCTTCCACTGTCTCTTGCTCACATGTTTTCTGTTGAGAAATCGGCACTTAATCTTTTCTGCTTTCCCGTTTAGGTTACTCTCTTTTTCTCTGTCCTTGCTTTCATGATTGTCTCCTTATCTTTGGTTCTGGCAAATTTAACTATGATATGCCTTGGTGTTTTTCTTTTGGGTCTATTCTATAAGGTGTTCACTGAGCTTCTTGAATACATATTCTCTCATTCATCATTATACCTGGGAAGTTTTCCTCTAGTAATTCTTCCAGAACTTTTTCGGTGCCTTTACTTGCTGCTTCCTGTTCTGAAATTCCGAGGATATACATGTTATTTCCCTTGATGGTGCCCACATTATTGTTAGGATTTCTTCTTTTTCCTTCCTTTTTGATTCTGCTTTTTGCTCTAACAGATCAGTGGTGACAGTTCTATCTTCTGTTTCACTGGTTCTGTGTTCCATCTCTTCAACTCTGCTCATGTGTTCCTCCATCATGTTGACAGCCTCCGAAACATTGGACCTCATATTTTGGATTGTGGTTTGTTGTTTTTCCAGAGGCTCTAATGTCTTGTTTGTTTTATCTGCATTGTTCTAGATTTTTTTTTTTAGCTCCTCCTGGTTTTTGCTTGTAGTATCTTGTAATTCTTCGTCTTTCATCCATTGAAAATATTCGATCATTGTTCTTTTAAACTGTGTGTCAGAAAGTTCCATCAGACTTTCTGGCTTCAGGAAATCCATTGATACTGTGTCATCCTTTTGTGGTGACATCTTGCTTTGTGCTTGTGTAGTGTGTTGGATAGTTTGCTTTCATTGAGACATTGATATGTTCTTGATCTGAAATCAATGCTCTAGAAATCAGCTGGGCAGCTACCCCACTTGTGGTTTTCTCTGAAATTCTGACTCAAGGGAAAGGTCAGTTCAGAGCCTGTGAGAGCAGCCTCTTGTAGGTAAGTCAGATCAGGGTGCCCCGGATTAAAGGCAAGTTGATTGTCTGGATGTGTAGGCACAGGTGTGGAGCCAAATGGGTTGGGGCATGCAGGGGGATGGGGCAACCACAAAGGCAGGTACTTCGGGGGCCTCACTCAGACCTCAGCTATCCAGGGGTGCTCACGATGGGGGTCCCTACTCCAATTCCAGCTGTCTATCTCCCACCCAGTGGTTCTCACTCACTGGACCCTGCCCAGCGGGACTTACCCAGGTGCCTTCACCCAGCAGCCCCTGCCCAAGCAGGGTTCTGGGTACAGCAGGACCCAGAAAGACTCAGTCAATTTCCTACCAACCCACTCACCTCTGGCCAGTCTGCAGTGTCCACAAAAGTTCAGTCAAATTCCCTCTGGCCTGCTCGTTCCTGGGCTGTCAGTGTGGCCCAAGAGAACTCATCCAATTTCCCACCAAGGGGCCTGCTCTTGGCTGCTCTCCCAGGCAATTGGTGGTGCCCACAAATACCCAGTTAGGAGCCTACTGACCACCCTATCATGGGCAGTCAGCAGGGTCCTAGAAAATTTCAGTCATCTTCCAACAGACCTACTGGGTCTTAGTGGGGCTTAAAAGAACTCAGCCAGTATCCCACCAACCTTTCTCCTGCCCGATCAGTCCCACAGCAGGTCGGTTGGTGGCTTCCAGCTATGGCTGAGTCTGAAGCATGATCCGTTGTGCAGATTTATGTTCCTGTAGCTCCAAAACGAATTGTTCCAACACAAGTTCTGATTCAAATTCCTACTGTCTACATCACGCAGCAGACCCACTGGGTCTTAGTGTGGCTTAGGAGAATTCAGCCAATTTCCCACTAGCCTTTCTCCTGTCAGGTGAGTCCCACAGCAGCTCTACTAGTGGCTTCCAGCTATGGCCAGGTTTTTTGTCCCTGTAGCTCCTAAACTAATTGTTGCAACAAAAGTTCTGATTCAGATTCCTACTTTCCACATCTCACCGTGTTGGTCAGTCTCTGTGTGTTGTGAGGGACTCTCTAGTAGCCCGCGTCTATGCAGCTTGCTGTTCTTCTGGCTCTTCACACTGCACTCTCTGCTGCCACCATCTTGGAATCCCGAAAATTATTTTATATATTTAAAATAAACTAAAACATATGGAAGAATGCTTGCTTCTCACAAATTTTGCCGGTAAACTATTTCCAGGTAAATATGTATTTCTGTAACATACCTCTGCCTGACTGAGACAGGATAAAGCTGAGTTTTGGTTTATTTGTTTATTCCTTGTGGTGAAGCTGTTTTTAAAATTGTGTTTGGGGAAATTATTTAGGTCTATTTCAACTAATTGCAAAATAAATATGTATATGATGCAGTATCAAAAAGCTTGCTCTACGTATAAAATATGGTACTGTTGATAACATTTGTTTAGCTGAATTTGAAGTTTTATTTTGTTGTATACAATGGTTAATCATGTAGTAAGTATATGATTTTCACATTCCTGATCGTAGACAAATGTAAAATATCATCTTTATGTCCTTTTCTCTTTAGATGGAAATTCCTTCTTCCAGCATTATAAATCAGTACATTGCTTGTCAAGGACCATTACCACACACTTGTACAGATTTTTGGCAAATGACTTGGGAACAAGGTTCCTCCATGGTTGTGATGTTGACAACACAAGTTGAACGTGGCAGAGTAAGTTATATCTGAGTCGTTTGTTTTTTTTCAATTGTGACTTAGTAAAAGTTTACAAACCAAATTGGTTTTTTATTCTAAGTTACACTTGAATCTTTGAATCTGCATTGCTTGAGCTTTTCCAATTACTTGCATTTATAGTTCATATACTCAGATACAGATTGTTATTGGTGTTTTGTTAGGGGCCATTAAGTATGACCCATAGCAACTCTATAAACAGCAGATCTGAACCCCATCCTATCCTTGCCATACTCATCATCTCTGACATGCTTGAGCCCATGGCTGAAGTCACTTGAATGAAATCATTGATGGCCTTCCCCTTCTTTGCTGGCCCTGAAACTTTCCAAGCATGATACCTCATTATAAGGAATGTTGTTTTGTGCCATTGAGTCATCTGTGACTCATTGCAACCCTATGAAAAATAGCTCTGAACTGTGTCCTATTCTGAGCCAGTTCACAGTCTCTGACACACCTGTCTCAGTCCATCTCATCCAGGGTCTTCCTCTCCTGCACTGATCCTCCACCCTTCCAAGCATGATGTTTTCCAAGGGCTGGTTCCTCCTGACAGCATGCTCAGAGTACATGAAACAGAGTTTCAAAGTTGTTATCTCAAAGGGCCAACTTGTTTTCACTCTCACCAGGACAGACTTGCTAGTTCTCTTGGCAGTCCAAGAGCATTCTCTTGGCAGTCTTCTCCAGCACAACTCCAAGGCATCAGTTCTTCTTCTGTCATCTTTAGTCATTGTCCAGATTTCTAATGCATAGCAAGTAATTGTGAAGACCATAACCTGAATCAAGCTCACCTTAGTCTCTAGCCTGACATCACTGATTTTCAGCACTCTGAATTCTGACACCAGATTTTCCAATACAGCTTGTCTTTACTTTCCTCACTGTTGGTGCAAAGAGTGTTGATTATGGATCTGAGCAAGCAGAAATTGTTAACAACCTCAACATCTTCTCTATCACGATGCTGCCACTTGGCTCAGTGGTGAGAATATTTATTTTCTTGATGTTGAGCTTCATCTTGAGCTTCCATATTGAAGACTACAGTCCTTGACTTTCTGCAACAATTGCTTCAGGTTCTCAGTTTCATCAAGCAAGGTTGTGTCATCTGCATAACACAGGTTGTTGATA
>NW_006400169.1:1214311-1217714 GCF_000299155.1 Elephantulus edwardii
GAATATCTTGAACTGTTGGTAAATTGTTACAACATTAAATCTCACTGATTCACAGTTTATTTTTGTACACACAAAGTACTCAAATTTTCAAACTTTCACAATATATAGCAAAGTTATTAGGAAAGCTGGGCTCCCATGGCCAAAGATGTTACAGAATTCACACAGTTCTGACAGGGAGAAACTTTAAAGAGGGAGTAGTTGTCTTTAAGGAAAATTTTGCTTATGAATACCATGGAAATAGACTTGGCTTATGAATACCATGTTCAGGTCTTAAAGGCATGACCATGATGTCAGATTGTCATTAAGTGTGCTTTGTATATGTGATGTAAAAACAATCCCACTCCCACATGGAATTTTACATTGACCCCCAAGACTGTCAGAATCCTCTACAATTTAGCATCCTACTATTTTCTGGACCAAAAATAAACAACTAGAAAATTATCTCACCTTTTTTTAAAAAATAAAAAATCTTTTACATATAAAAATGGGATTAAATGGGATATATTACTTCCTAAAAATATTCTAGAGCTACTTTAAAAACTTGCTGTGGGTGGCTCCTTCAGCGTCTGACATTTGGGGTAAGAGGCTCCCCCAAATCACTTCTGACTTGAAGCTTCAACACCAGTCCACCACTAGAGTCTGCTTCACCAGAGCTTTTGTGCCTTATGGTGATTCTGAGTGAATCTTGGAGCTCTGGATAAGTGAATGCATTTCAAACTTTGGCCTAGAGCAGTAAAATAAGCCCCAAGGAACCAGTCTTTAAGATTTTCTTATACTGTTGCTTATCCAGATTTATTTTAGATCCCTACTGCTCCACTGCTTTTAGGATCAAATTCCTTCATAATGTGGCTTCTCTTACCTCATCAGGCATCACTCCCCTCTCTCACTAGCATACAGTATTCCTGGCGTGCTGCCCTTCTTTCCATTTCTCATGTGCACCAAGCTTCATCTCATTTTAGGGTCTTTGCACTGCAGTACTGTCCCTTCTGTGTGGAATATTTTTTAAAAATAAAAAACATGCTTGCTGTGATGTCAGAATCTCTGAAAATTGACTTATCTATCCATTGTGTTAACCCCTATTGAGGGTATGGTTTCCAGTTACCTTAACTTCAGATATATGGTCTTGCAAATCATCAAAAGCTGTGAGAGCTCTTCACACTGTGAAAGATAGTGGTGGAGAGGGGGTAAAGAAACTGGAACTCCTGTGAAAAAAACTGTGGTAAGGTGTAAACAGAGAAACCCTGGAGATGGAGCCACAGTTAAAAGTTTTACACTAGAACAGGTGAAGGAAAGAACTATTTAAAAGGAATATGTAATTAGGCATTATTTTTACAACAGCAGTCCAGAATAAGTAGACTGGGGGTGGGTGCAGAGGGAGGAAATTATGTAATAATTTAAAAAAAAAAGTAAGCAGTGGGTAAGGAGGAATATTTGCAATAAAGAATGAAAGAAAATCCAACTTTTCTGTAAACTTTTATTAAAATCATAGTAAAAAAGAAAAATATTTTGCTTGCCGTATGATTGAAGGAAAAGCTGACTTGAACTTCTCTGAGATAAAGGTGCATTTGTGTTGCTGAACTGAACCTGGACTTTCACTAATTGAGGAATTGTGCCTTGTTACTCTGGCTTGGGACCACTAAACTAAACCTGGACTTGTGAGATATTCTTTGTCCTCCTGACTCTTCAGCCTATATCCCTAATAAACTCCACAACTATGGGTAAAGTCGGTGGGTGAAATCACAACAAACATTGCACCCAATGATTCCTATAAATAGATACAACTAGTATCAATAAAGTAAGTGTATTTGTCTCTGAGTCCAGCTGGTGTAGTAATTAAATGCTTAGCTACTAATCAAACCCAGCAACACTCAGTGAAAGATGTGACAGTCTACTTATGAAAGGGAGCTCAGGTGGCCTCATGATAAGGAACTGCACATCCAACCCAAAGCCAGGCAGTTCCAGTATACCAGCTGCTCATGGGGAAAATAGGCAGTCTCCTCCCATGCATTTAACCCCTGAAAACACACTGAAGGGTCATCTATAAGTCAGTTCCAACTTGATGGTCTATAACAACAACAACTTTTATAAAGATTGTATGTAGCTTTAGAAACCTCATGGGATGGTTTTGTTCTGTCCTGTTGGCTTACTAGAACTTGCTCTCAACTCAGTGGAAATGAGTATATGAAAAGAGAAAGCTGTCAATAATTTTTCTATTCCAAAAGAGTTGATGTGAAAAATTATCAGTCTTGTTAGTATTGAAGAAAAAGAGACTGCAGGGAGAAATCTTTGGAGGACTCTTTTGAAGGTAGATCTCTTTCTAAATACTCTTATCTCTTACTACCTCCTGAGTTGAGACCCTTCTTGGCTTCTAAAAATCCTCTAGAAGTGAAGACCCAGTGGTCAAGTTGCAAGGTAGGTTAGAAGGCAGCATGATGGCATTTTTGTTTCTCCACGAGTCCTGTCAGCTCCCTGGAGACTTGCTGCCAGCAGTGAGACACAGCCCCACCTCTGGTTGTGAAGCAGACTGAAAGAAGAGCCCTGGAGAAGGTAGTTGAGGCAGAGTAGGGTTTCCAAGACTCCAGTTTGTCAGAAGCATCTGCCACATCTTTCTCCTGTAGCACAGCTCATGAGTTAGCAAGCAGGGGCATAAGCTAGGGCCACTCAAATGGTAGAACTGCCCTAAAGGACTTCCAAAACCAGAAATATTTAAATACATAAACTGACACATCTTTCTCCCAGATTGTAACTTGTAATTTTTAACCACACACCTCTTAGCAGCCTGGTGCTCCAACCACTGCAGCATTGGAGTTAGACGTTTAGAAGTAAGAGCCACATATCCCCAAACCCAACCACTATACACATCCTGAAGACTGTAACTAAGGGAGTCCAACAAGAGAGGACTTTATTAGCTAAAAACAAATTATCTAGAAGTTGTACTGATAAATAGAAAAGGAATCTGGCATTGACAAAAGATACAATTAAGGGAAATATAAAATGACATTAAGTTAAAAGTCTGATGGGTCATATATTTCATCAGACTGAATTTAGGGTCTAGTATTTCAAAAATTGCAAGCCAATTTTTTATACTCCCTTATCTCAAATTGATGGGAAAGATAGGTTCTGTGTGTGTTTATACCACGTAATATTTATTTTCAATTTATTCTTACTTGCCTTTATTTCATGGTCTTTTCTGAAAGCTTCTTTTCATATGATTAATAATTACCAGATCCCATCATGTTTAGTTGATTTACAGCCATTGATGATGAAGCATTTGGTGCCAAGCATCAAATTATAAAGATAATCATAAGGCTGTATCTTTGTAATATAAATGTTATTTTGTCATTTGAAAGAAGTGACCTGTTAAGTGCCACAATAGCCAGAGTAGAGATTTGAATCGAGTAGA
>NW_006400169.1:1218604-1219236 GCF_000299155.1 Elephantulus edwardii
AAAAAATATGCATTTTGTATTTGTTTTAATCAGCACAACGATAAGAGATAAATCAAAGACAACCTTGCTTGCTCAAAGTGGGGTGGACTTGAAGTGATTGCTACAGAAGATCAAACATTCTAACTTTCAATATGGATTACATCTCAGCATCAAGATAACAGAAATCCTCCTCAACACTAGGCCAACAGGCAATATCATGATAGATGGAAAAAAGATTGAAGTTGTCAATGATTTCATCTTACTTAGATCTACAGTCAAGACCTTTGGCACCAGCAGTCAGGAAATCAAGACAGGTTGTATTGGGAAAATCTTCTGTTCGGCACCTCTCCAGAGTACTGAAGAGCAAGGACATCAAATCAAAGGCTGAGGTGCACCTGATCCAAGCCATGGTCTTTTCAGTTACTTGCTGTGCATTTGAAAGTTGGACATTGACTAAGGATGACAGAAGAAGAAACAATATGCCTTTTAGTTGTGATGTTACAGAAGAGTACTGAATATCCCATGAACTGCCAAAAGAACATATAAGTGTGTCTTGAAGAAAGTGTGACCAGAGTGCTCCTTAGAAGCAAGAATGGAGAAGCTTCATCTCATGTTGTTGTTATTGTTGCCATGTGCCATCGAGTCATCTGCAC
>NW_006400169.1:1220246-1223930 GCF_000299155.1 Elephantulus edwardii
TCCCATTCTCCTCAAGGTTAGCTACTATTTGTTATGATCCACACAGTCAGATGCCTTTGCATAGTAAATAAAACACAGAGACATTCCTCTGGTACTCTTTACTTTCTGCCAAGATCAATCTAACATAAGCAATAATGTCTCTAGTGCCATGACCTCTTCTGAACCCACCTTGTATTTCTGGTAATTTTCTGTCAGTGTACTATGCCAGTCATTTATGGATAATTTTCAGCAGACTTTGAGCATGTTGTTAGGAGGGGCTAGTCGTTGGAGGATTTCATGCTTGAATAGGTCAGCATTAGAGAGGAAGGCTCTCAAAATGGAATGACATGATGACTCTAATAGTGGGCTCAAGTATATCAGAGATATGATGAGGATGGCACAGGACAGAGCCGGGTTCATATCTGTTGTTCATTAAGTGCTATGAATTGCGGTCAACTTGATGGCACCTAACAACATGTTCTGAAGGTAGAATTCAAAGGCTGTATTCCAACATATACTGGCAGAAACTGTATCATAAAAAAATAAAATTACTACCTTATTGTACTAACTCTTAGAAGCTCTCCTCCTCTCCCCATTTTACATCCCTGGGATTGATTAACAGCTCAGGTACTAACCTAAAAGCTCCAATTTGAACCCACCCACCAATCCTAGGTTACAGTGTGCCAGTCTGCTTCTGTAAAGATGTCCAACCCTTGAAATCTTGTGTAGCAGTTCTGCGTAGTCCTGTATATATGGTCACTGTGAGTCAGAATAGAATCCATGAAAGTGAGTGGACATGAGTGGAGTCATAGACTTGATGAATACCTTTGAAACGTTGGCAAAGATGATTGAATATCTATTGGTCTGCCAAAACAACAAGCATAAGTATTTTGGAAAAGTCCACCTACGTAAGGTGTTCATAAAAAGCAAGGATGGTGAAACTTCATGCCACATACTTTGAACATGTGGTCAAAAGGCATTTAGTCCTTGGAGAAAACATTATGCAGGGAAAGTAGAGAGTTTATACAAGAGAGAAATACCCTAAGTGAAATGGATTGACACAGTGCCTGCAACAATGGGCTTGGGTATGATGGAGATCATGAGGATGGCACCACTGGGCACTGTTTCAAGGGTCATTCTGTTTCACAGTTTATTCAGTAGCCCCTAACAACAACAGCAATAATTTGTAGACATAAGCCATCATCCTAAGGTCCCAGCAAGAAAACTAATGCCTGGCCTATGGCATCTTTTAGAGTATACATTGGGTCTTTTTACCTCTTCTATAAGGAACTTCCTAACAACTGCCCGAAGTATATGAGGAAAAGGGTCATAATCCTGCATCCAAAGAGTGCTCCAGCTGCACCCTCTCCAAGACTTATCTCTTTGTTCTCTTGGCCATTCATGGAATATTCAGTATTCTTCCTCTCCAATATCACAGCTCAAAGGCATCAATTCTCCTGTCATCCTTAACCATTTTCCAACTCTCAGGTGTATAGCAAGTGATAAAAAAGATGGTGGCCTAAATCAGATGCACGTTAGTCCTCAAATGGACATCATTATTCTCAGTAATTTGGAGAGTTTCCTAACTGCAGATTAGCCCGGTGTAATGCATCTCCTTATTTCCTGACTGCTGGTATTAAGGGTGTAAATTGTGGATTGAAGCAAGAAGAAGTTTTTGACAGTTTCAGTATCATCATCATGATGTTGCCTTTCGGTCCAGTGGTAAGAATCTTTGTTTTCTTGACACTGAGATGCAATCCATACTGAAGGCTGTGTTCGTTGATCTTCTGCAACAAATGCTTCAAATCCTTCTCACTTTGAGCAAGCAAGGTTGTGTCATCTGCCCAACTCAGGTTATTGATGTGTCTTCCTCCAATCCTGATACCACATTTCTCTTCACAAAGTCCAGCTTCTTGAATAATTTGCTCAGCATACAGATTAATAGGTATGGAGAGAGAATACAACCCTGATACACGCCCTGCTTAATTTTAAAGCATAGAGTGTTCCCCTGCTCTGTTAACACATGAGCCTTTTGCACCAGGCATAGGTTCCTCATAAGCACAATTAAGTGATTTGGGATTCCCATTCTTCTCAATGTCAGCCACAACTTGTTATGACCCACACAGTCAAATACCTTTGCATAATAAATAAAGCACAAATAGACATTCTTCTGGTATTTTATACTTTCAACCATCAGCCATCTGACATCAGCAATGATACACCGGATACCATGGCCTCTTCTAAGTCCTGCTTGAACTTCTGGCAATTCTCTATTTATGTACTGTTCTAACCATTTTTTAATTATCTTCAGCAGTATTTTGCTTGTATGTGATACTAGTGATATTGTTAGCTAGTTTCCACATTCAGTTGGATCACCTTTCTTGGGAATGGCTGACAGCTGTCCTCCAAATTTCCTTGCATAGATTGTTGAACACATCCAAGGCTGCATCTGTTAATGGAAACCAGTCAATTGATATCCCATCAATATATTGCCCATAGCAACTGCCCATACTGCAACTCGGGTTCTAAATTTGTTTTTCAGTTCTCTTAGCATGAGAAATGCAGAGTGAGTCCTTCCTTTTTTATTCTCCAATTCCAGCTTTCCGCACACTCCATTATAATACTTAGTTTTGTCCTCTCAAGCTGCCTTTTGAATTCTTCTGTTCAGCTCTTTGACTTCATGTTTTCCTTGGAGAAGGACATAATGCAAGAAAGACCCTCTACCAGGTAGATTGATGTTGTGACTGCCACAGTGACTGCCACACTCTTGTATGTCAGAAAGTGTGAGGATAGCACAGGATAGAACAGAGTTCAGACCTTTTGTTCATAGGGTTGCTAAATCATACTCTATGGCACCTAACAACGACAAAATTTTTTCCCCCTCTTGGAATGGTCCTGCTCATTGATACTACAGGCCTCCAGGGGATCACTGGCAAACTGCCCTCCCTTAATCTCAGCCATAGGAGCTTCACCCTTCAGAAAGTACAAGCCTTCAGTGTCAGCAATTAGGAGAAAGGAGTTATTTCCTAGCCTCCATATATTGACCACCTTTGTAATGAAGTAATCAACTGAGAGGAATCAGATGTCATTTTTGCTAAACTTTCCAAACACTTATGAGGAGACTTTTAAATCATCAAAAGAGATTATGTCAGATATTTAAGAGACAAAATTACAGAAATAGTGAAACACATTTAATCATTTTATATCCTGTATTTCCCAATCGATACTGTGTGTAGTTCACAGAGAATATTCCCATTGAGTTGTTACTTTTTAAATATTTTTTCACTTCAGTGAAAATTTACTGATTAAATTTGGTTTTTATTCAGCACTTTATACATATAAATTTCATAACATTAAATACATTCCCCGTATTGTAACTTCTTACTTTTCAGTATTTCCTATTTCTGTACATCCTTCTTTCCTGTCCCTGGCTGCCTTCTGAGCCTTCTCCCTAGGCAAATGCTGCCCTTCTGAATCTTCTATTGTTGACTGTTCCAAGAAGCACATGCTCCCTAGTGTTTCTGATCTCAGAGTCACAGGGATGACGTCAGTTCCAGGATGAAGAGTGACTAAAACCTGTAGTCTCAGGGCTCCGTCCATCTCTGTCAGGGCAGTATGCCTGGGGAGTCTATAATTTTTAGTTCTGTTCCACATTTTGGTCCCACTCTACCAGGCACCTTGTCTTGTGATCCCTTTTGGAGTTGT
>NW_006400169.1:1240032-1241741 GCF_000299155.1 Elephantulus edwardii
GTCATGGTGGATTATTTTTTTTATGTATCGTTGGATTCTATTTGCCAGTATTTTATTTAGGATTTTTGCATCAATATTCATGAGAGATATTGGCCTATAATTATTTATCCCCTCTTTCTCAGTCTTCCCTCAACTCCAATATCAGTCCCATTTTACAACAGTGACTCTATGCAATATCCGTCCTTTTGTGACTGAGATATTTCACTCAGCATAATATCCTCCAGGGTCACCCAGTTCTACTGTTTCCTTAGTTCCTTGTTTTTCAGTGCAGCATAATATTCCAATGTGTAAATATACCAGAACGTCCCTATCCATTCGTTTGTTGATGGGCACTTGGGTTGTTTCCACCTCTGTGCTATTGCAAACAAAGCTGCAATAAACATGGGTGTGCATATAATATATATAAGATATATAATCTGCTTGGGTAGTGATTATGGTTTCCTTAGGTTATATTCCCAGTAGTGGAATTGCTGGGTCAAAAGATACTTCTATTTCCTACTTTTTGAGAAAACATCATACAGGCTTCCATAGTGGTTACACCATTTTACACTTCCAACAACAGTGAGTAAGTGCTCTAGTTTCTCCACAACCTTGTCAGCATTTGTTGCTTGATGTTCTGTAAATTTTGCTATTCTTACTGGAGTGAGATGATATCTCATAGTTGTTTTAATTTGCGTCTCTCTTAGATCTAGGGATTTTGAACATTTCTTCATGTGTTTGTTGGCCATCTGAATGTCTTCTTTGGTGAAGTGTCTATTCATATCCTGTGCCCATTTTTCTATTAGATTATTTACGTTTATCTTGTTGTGGTGCTCAAGTATTTTATAAATTCTAGATATAAGTTCCTTGTCTGACATGCCATTACCAAATATTGTTTCCCAATCTGTGGCTTCCCTTTTTACCATGTTGGAGAAGGTTTTGGATGTGCATAGGGATTTGATTCTTAGAAAGTCCCATTCATCTATTTTGTCCTCTCCTGGTTGTAGATGTTCCAGGATGCTTGGGAGACTGTTGATGTTGTGGATTAGGACTTCTATAGTTCTTCCAAGCTTTTCTTTAATGAAGTTTACAGTGCTCAGTTTTAGTTATAGGTGCATGCTCCACTTTGAGTTGGGTTTTGTATATGTAATGAGGTGTGGATTTTGTTTGCGTTTTCTGCAGATAGATTTCCAATTTTGTCATCACCATTTGTTAAAAAGGCTTTCGTTTCCCCACTTAACTGATTTCATCATTTCCTTGTCAAAAATCAGCGGACCATACATAGATGGGCTGATTTCTGGATTCTCAATTCTATTCTGGTGATCTGTGTGTCTGTCTGTCATTGTACCAGTACCATGCTGTCTTAGCCACCACAGCAGTGTAGTAGGATTTTATATCAGGGATGAGATGCCTCCTACGTTTCTCTTTTTAAGAAGAGCTTTGCTAATTTGGGGTCTCTTTCCATTCCAAATGAAACTGGAGATTGCCTTTTCCATCTCGTTGAAGAATGGAATTGGCATTTGTATTGGGATTGCATTGAACATGTAAACTGCCTTTGGTAATATTGACATTTTCACTATATTGAGTCTTCCTGTCCATATATAAATAAATCTGAGTCTTGGTTTTTGATTTATTAGTGAATAACAACTACATTCTAATGGAAATCAAGTTTGATATATTTGTTTTGAAGTAGTATTGGGGGAGTTATTTGGGACTTTTATTGGTTGGGG
>NW_006400169.1:1242781-1258311 GCF_000299155.1 Elephantulus edwardii
CAATGATGTCAGTCTGGAGACAAAGGTGCATATAATTCAGGCCATGGTCTTTGTAATTACTTACTATGCATCAGACAGATGGACAATGACTAGGGATGAGAGAAGAATTGATGTCTGTGAGTTGAGGTGCTGGAGAAGAATATTGAACTTGGTTCGCCAAAAGAACAAACAGGTCTGTCCTAGAGAGGGTGAAACCAGGCTGCTCCTTGGAGACAAAGGTTTTGAAGCTCTCTCTCACCTACTTCGGGCATGTCCTTGGAAGAGTGCTTGGAAGGGTGGAGGAACAGCACAGGAGAGGAAGACCCCAGATGAGATTAATTGATATAGTAACTGGGGATAAGGGGATAGGTGTGTCAGAGTCAGTGAGACTGGGTCAGAATAGGGCAGGTTGCAGAGCTATTATACCTAGAGTTACTGTGTGTCACAGCCAACTCGCTGGCACAACATTTCTGATTTCAGCAACAATAACATTTCTCTCCTTATGTAAAAATAATAGACATCTTTTTCTCCACTTTGGTTTCTTTTTTTCTTGACAAGAATCCTGGACACTTGTCTGTAAGCTCTTTTTCTTTTTTTTTTTTTTTTCTTCTTCTTTTTGTTAAGCCACTGCATAGTATTTCATTGTGAGAGTTATTATAGATAACTCACTTAGCAATGACATTGTGAGTTATGTCTGGGTTTTGTTATAAATATTTCTCCATTTATGCACATATACTTTAATTTTTTTCTAGTTTATTTTTTATTTATTCTGGTAGCAGGATTGTTGGACCAAAGGACAAATCAGTATCATTTTGTTAGACACTTCTAAATGCCCTTATTGTGTTTCACTGCCTTGCTAGTAATGCTCACTAGAATTTTGCCAACAATAGTATGTAGTCAAACCCTTTTTTTGTTGGTGTCCTTTGGTGCAATGTGCCGTTTCTATGCAACTTGAATTGTATTTCTTTTCAATTGAGTTCTTTTTCTTACTTTGTTTTGTCATTTTTCTTATCATTTCTACTTTTTTTCTCCTTGTTTATTCAGAGTCAGTACAGATTTGTATGTGAAGCTATCTTGAAAGTCTATGAAGATGGATTGGTTAAACCCTTGATATCATCATCAAATCAATAAGGAAGAAAAGAACTGGAATATGTGTTGGAAAGCTTTCCGTTTATTCACTGTGCCATGTACTGCTTTCAGGAAATGGCATATAAACAAAAAATGAAGAACTAACAAAACTTTGAAAACTTTTAAGCACTGTTGCACTTTACATTTTATGAAAAATCACTCTTAAACTGTAGCTCGTATGTTTAAAGACTATTTCATTCTTTGCTCCAAACAAATAGTGAATAACTGAGTTTGTTCAGGGTAATCTATGAGACTCTGTGGTGATGCCAGGCAGTCCCTTTCTGCTAGAATTGCTACAGTCAAGGCTGAGAGCTGTCACCATCTGTCACACACCTGTATCTTAAAAACAAGAAGAAGTAAACATCAGGAACCAGCCATGGTATTTTCCTCTGATTTATGTACTAGTTTTCAGATTTTATTTTTCAAATGTTAGCAATATCATTCTTAATATTAGCCAATTTACTGCCTATGGGTGCAGCACAACTCTGCTGTGCTCCCTCCTGTAGAGACCTGCTGTTGAAAGTTGGAATTTGCTATTCCCAGGAAATGCTGCATTGTCCATTTACCAGCATCTTGTACAAAGTAGAAATATGAATCTATAGATTTTCTTGGATTTAATAATGTAACTTATATTTATCATAAGGCTGGCTTATTCCAAATCATGTGATCTCACAATACTTGATGTAAATGAATGCATGCATTGTGTCTTAACCCCTAAAGTGCCTTGAGACATCCTTGTATGTCTAATGAAAAGGCACTCATTTGACCCCACTAGGAGGTATGTATGTATATTGTACACTGTTAAATTTTTATGGCTTTTGAATAAGTTCACATCTTGAAAAACAGCTGCTGGTATTGAGAAGTATGCACTCAAAGAAGGGTCAGAAAATTCTGTTGCTGCATTCATTTGTATTTTGCCATAAAAAAGGAAAAATAATTTTAATTCTATTGTGTGAGCTTTCTAATGCTATAGAATAGTTGAAAATCTGCACATTCCTTACTTGGGAACAGGGGTTAGTTATGGTTAGCAGTTTAACATAAAAAGGATGCTTTATTCTTCAGATTTCGTATTTATTTTATCACTATTATTGGATAAAAGTGAAACACACTGATACTGTAAAGTTAGAAAATTTTATTATTCCTGTCACTTAACCAGATTTTTACTTTTCAGATTCCATTTCAGTTCTTACCAGATGTATTCACATTGCTGTGTCGATGGGACACTTCAGATGAGGAATGAAATGTTACTGGCATATTTCTACATGTCTACTCAATAACTGTAGTTAGAGTTTCTTATTTTTGGTACTGTTAAATTGTGCTAGTGTATATGCTTATTTAACTTTAAAGCATCTAAATAAGGAGAATTTTTATTGTCCAGCTAATGGAAGGTCTAATTTCCCTTTAAAGATGTCTATTTTTTTTCTTTGGGTTTTATATAATTTTGTTTTTAATTGTCCTCATTTAAATAAGTGGAAATCACTTGTTCAAATATTTTGCACAATTATTTTGTATGATCACAGTAGATTTAAATGTGACTTTTTAAATTTTGCTCATAGATTTGATAAAATTTAGAATCCAATGATACTGTTGTGGAATAATATTCAGGATGAGAGGGAAGTGTATGTCTAAGAAACTTTCATATAATTTAAATTATAACATTTCCAAATGTTCAAAATTCATAATGATAAATTTTAGAAAGTTAAGCTCCTAAATATTGCCAAGATACCAAATAAAATAGTATTTTTAAATATTTTCAATTTGTTTAAAAAAAGAAGTACCCTTTATGTCAAAAAGAAATTCTTTTATTTATTTCTAGATTTTTATAATCAAGACAGTGTAAAATAATCAGTAACCATAGTATTATTTAAACATTCCATTCTCTACCAACAGATAAAGTCAGTGGAGACTGCTGATAGTGCTGTTGGTGAAAACATGAAATCCTGATGGGGTCTGCATATGAGATAATGGTTTTTTTCACAGTTGTCTTTTCATAAGAATATTCTAACTATAGAGACAGAACATGGTGACCACAGACAGAGAGAGTTGTGTACGTGTAAGCCAGTGCATGTTGTGGGGACTATGTGAGCTGTTTGCGTGTGAGCCATTGTGTGTCATGGAGACTGGGAGCTGTGTCCGTGGAAGTCATTTTATTGTCATGGGGACTAAACATCCGAGAATAATAGTTTGTGGCAGTCAGCACTCTGTCACCTTGTAATTATTAATGCCTAGTGACAATGTATTAGCTCAGAAATATATTTTAATTTCTAGTGTATGAATTTTCACCTGGGAACCACACTCTTTTCCTTACTTTTAGGTACAGAAAAAGCCTTTAAACGTATTCATTAGCATCTTAAGTTTAAAATAAATGATCACGCTTTCTTAAAATGAATATGCTAATTACATTTCCTATTCACTCAAAAGATAAGACTTTTATCTATTACACCTAAGACTATTTTTTACTTATTAATCTTACTAGGTTTCTCAGACTATAAGCCTATTTATAATTCTAGGTTTCAGGCTTTGAATAGTTTTACATGCCATCTACATCAGAGCAGCTCTATGTAGTAAAATACCAAATTTCTCAGCATCTGAACTATTTTTCCACCTTCCCCAGCAAACCCATACTACCACTGGACACATGTTCAGGAAATCAGTCCTTATTTTTATTAAGAGGCATTTGTAAATATTAATAAGTGTTTGTGCTAACCTTTCCCTTTCTAGTTTGGCATAAATTTTATGCTTATTTAAAGTGTTTTATTGAGCATCTGATTTGTGTCAGCATTGTGTACATAGAAGTAGGAATATTTTGGAATGGATTTTGTATCTCCCCCACCCCCAAGAAAAAGATAACTAGTAGTATTTGATAAACCAGTGCATCCATTCACATTAGTGTCAGGGTAAACAGCTTAAGAAAGCATTTCCTTTCAAGGCTTGCTGTTACAAGTAGGAATAGCAAAATAAGAGAATCATTTAGCTTAGAAATGAAGAGAACTCCCTTCAAGAAAAAAGCTTGTGACCATTTTGTATGGCTTGTCTGGAAACTTCTGTAAATCTTATGTTTTAGTAAAATATTTTTTGTTATTCTAAAAAAAAAAAAGAAGAAATGAAGAGAACATAGAAGCTATTAGGAGGAGGATGGCTCAGGAGAGGGCAGGGTTCAGATCTGTTGTTCACATGGTTGCTCTGAGTCACACTCAACAGCAAATAACAACCTTTAGACAGTTGCCAGAAAGTTCCAGGGCCTTCCTAATAGACACACTTTGTACCTTTATTTATTTGCGTGTATTTCATAATTGTTAAAGCTTACAAACAAAGGGAAAGATGATTTTAACTGCTGTTTGTTAAGTTTTCCTAGCTGACCCTCCAGTGGATTTTCAGAGGCAGTAAATCACAAAAGAAGTTGTGCCTGTCTTTCTCCCTTTATATAGTCAGAGAGTTGTTTATATTGCTGGCAGATCTAATCAAATTTTTAGCAAAAGTCTTTTTTACTCTCCTGGAAAATTAATAAAACTTGAAAACTGAAGGGACTTGGAAGATTTTATCCAGTCTTCTGCCCCATGTTTTAGGAACAGAGGTAAGTGATCTGGTCGAGTCTGGTTTCCTACAATCTTTGTTTCCTCTCTATTATACTGAGTCATCAGAAAATTGTAGCCTTTGTGACTGTCACAGAACTCTTCCGTTTACTTCAGCTCAGAAAAGCATACTGAAGTACTCACTTAATAGCGCTCATGACTTAGAAAATGTCACTTAATTTAGAATTCAAAAAATGATCCTAACTAGGATGCCAATTTAGTTTGCTAGGTATGCTTCCCTGATATGACATGAACTTCCGTGTTTAGCTGGCTCACATACGTATGAAAACTTTCTGGATCACAAACTAGATAACTGATTTTAAAAAGCACGTAAAAGAAATTTCTGTTATACGTTCATTTATAATTAATTCATGTTAATATGGTGAACATGTAATAGAATTAAAGCATTACTTGTTTAATAACCTGATCAAGAGAGGGAAATAGATTTATGATGTACCATTTAATATCTGTATTTTGAATATTTAAGTATTCTGAAGTGGTTGCCAAAATAGTTTTGAATTCACAAAACTTATTTATACCATAAAAATGTGGGAAATGTTTACAGGCTTTTTGTTATTGTAGTAGCTATTTTGTAGCTGAGGTAAATTTACATTTAAGTCATTTATAGTAGATACTTTATAGTAATTATTTGTTGAGCTACACATCTCATAATAATATGGTGAGATATGATAAATTATACTACAGCATGCTTTTTATGTGAACTGTACCACAAAAATAACAGACCTTATATTAATGTTGTTTACTTCACATATATGCTTCTGCTACCAGCCACAATTCTGGACCCTTTTTTGGTGGTATTTACTGTATGTAAAATAGCTGCTATTAAAACTTGCTGGATTAATTTTATAAAATATCAGAGTTACTGATCTGTTGGTAAAGATATATTGGTATCTCAATGTGATTGTAAGTAATAGTAACAGGTTTTGGGGTTTTTTAATAACAGATTTTAGGATTTTTTTAAATAGCAACAGTTTTATGAAAAATTTAGAAAAGAGTATAGATACCAAGAAATTTACATAAACTTTAAACATTTTGAGGGAAGATGGTTAATAGGTAATTTCACCAACTTTACAAAGAACCTAATTAATCACAAGATTGGATAGTTTTGGTTAAACTTACTTTATAATGTCTGCAATAAATGTAGCATTTTTTTAATCATAGAATTCTTTAATTCTTAGTAACATTTACTACTCAAAACCTTTCAACTTTTTTTATCCTGTGTCATCCAGGAATAACTTATCCTTTTTTAAAGATATTGATAAAGTAGTTATGATTAGATACCAAGTAGGTATTTCTATAGCTGAATTGGCTGCTATTGTCTTTTGGTTTTCTACTGTAGTGTATTATTGATTTTTTTAAAAAATATTTTTGTAGTCATTTGTAATTTAGTTATCCAAGCTAAATGGCCAGTCAGAAGTATCATCTGTTGATGAATAGTCATATTTTTTTACTACATCTGATTCCATATATAATAAATAAGCCAGTTTTTTATTTTGTTATAAAAGCAAAAGGTTTTAGCAATATTGGAAGTTGAAGACTACAATTTTAGGGGAGACTTTAAAACCTTAAGTTCCTGAAATATTTTAAATTTCCGGAATAAAAAGAGAAATATTTGGAAACCTTATTACACTGATAATAATTTCAGTTAAACACTGTAGAATTTTCTTATCCATTGTGGTGTAAATTATAGAGAAAATATTTTTCTATGAACAAAAGATCAGAACTATTAACTTCTTTTATTTCATTATTTAAAGAGGAAAAGTGATATTTGTCTTTCATACTGTAAAGAAAATGTATCTTTCAAACGTTATTAGAATTATGCCTTGATTCAAGGGATACTCTTTTTTATAAAGTCAGCAAAGAGGTTAAAAAGGAATAAAAGAGTGTGTTATACTCCATTATAAAAAACACAATATAATAGAAGGTGTCATTTCCATTATCAAGAATATAAACAGTGAGCTCTGGTGGCCTAGTGGCAAGAAGCTGCACTGCAATCCCAGAGGCGCACGGTTCAAATCCACCAGATGCTCTGCCGGGCAAGGAGGGACAATCTCCTCCTGTACCAGTCAGATCCGATTTGACGGTCCACACACACACACACACACAAATAATAAAAAAAATAAATAAAGAATATAAACAGTATTGAAGCATAACACGAATACCCTGTTAGTTTGGTTTGTTTCCTTCCTTTTGCTTATTTGAGTTCTAGGGTAGAAAATGTCAAGAAAGTTTGCGTATACTGTTTTTAGTTGAAGAGTAATTAAATGCTAGATTTCTCTGGAGTGTGGAGAGTGCTTGTGTGGCTTTGTCACATGTAGCAGCCACAGTGAGAATGCTAACCTGAGACTGTGCCTGAGATTCATCACAACAATAAATTCACTTTAGAGGCACCTCACCTAATAATGATTTTTGCCCCTTTTTCCCGTCAATGTCTTGGCCAGATCTTGTCTGCCCAACTCTTAGCTTGTAGTAATGGTGATAAATACTATTCAGTGGAACAGTAACAAACATGAAGTCTATATTTTATACCACCTTCTTTAGGTGTGATTATTTTGCTTAAGTTTTTTAAAGATAGATAGTATTTATTATTTCTCATTCATTAAACTTGAATCAGTTGGGAGCTTCATTTATTATTTATTCCACACAATCTTCCAATTTAAAAAAATATTACTAATTTCCCCTCTCAGTAGCCATGTAGTGAAATAAATACCCTGTACAATTTAAGGTTATATAAATTTCCCTCAATCCTGGAGTTTCCAAAATCTAGCAAACATTATTTGTGATAACTTTAAATAAAATGTCACATTGCTAAAATGACATTATTACCAGGAAGTCATCAAAGAACTAGCCTTGCTTTAGCCCTTTGCCCAAATAGATGCCGATGTATGATTCCCTTCATCCACTACAGTCACAGTTGAATCTTTTCCCCATTTAATTAAAAGAAACTTTTTGTTTCCACTCCTGAATTGCAATTTTCCAGTTATTGAACTTCCTTGACAAAGATATATTTCCAAGCCAATTTTAAATTCTATGACATCTATCCTTTAGCCTCCTTCACAAAGTTGGTAAGAAGATTAATTTTTTCCTTATAGTGTAGATAAATGTCATTGTTGAAATTTATTTCTTTAATTTAAAATAGTAGCACTTTATTTTGTGCATTCTATTGACTTAATTTACACATTTAAAATAAGATCATTCCTAAGAGTTGTGTAAGGAGCCCTCGTAGCAAAGTATACTGTGTGCTGGGTTGCTAAGGAAAGATCAATGTTCAAATCCCCCCACTGCTCTGCAGGAGCAACATGAGGAAGTCTCCTCTTGCAAGACTTACAGCTGCAATAACTCAGTGGAGAGTCACCATGAGTAAAATTAACATCAGTGGATTTAGATGTTCTATATGAGCAAGAGCCTATGGTGATGAAAGAAGAAATTCAGGCTGCTTTGAAGGGCATGGCCAAAAATAAGGCTCCAGGAATAGATAGTATACGAATTGACATATTTCAGTTAACAGATGCTGCCCTGGACATGCTCACCAAGTTGTGCCAAGAAATCTGGAGAACGACCACTTGGCCAACTGACTGGAAGAGATCGATATTTGTTCCTATCCCAAAGAAAGGTGACCCAACCGAATGTGGAAACTACAGAACAATTTCACTGATTTCACATGCAAGCAAGATTTTACTGAAGATTATCCAAAAACGACTGGAACAGCACATCAACAGAGAACTACCAGAAGTGCAGGCTGGTTTCAGAAGGGGTCGTGGTACTAGAGATAGTGTAGCTGATGTTAGATGGATCTTGGCTGAAAGCAGGGAATACCAGAGGGATGTCTATCTGTGTTTCATTGACTCTGCAAAGGCATTTAACTGTGTAGATCATAACAAACTGTGGCTGACTCTGAGAAGAATGGGAATCCCAGAACACTTGATCGTTCTAATGCGAAACTTATACTTGGACCAGGAGGCAGTCGTCAGAACAAAGCAAGGGAACACTGCATGGTTCATAATTGGGAATGGCGTACGCCAGGGATGCATCCTATCTCCATACCTTTTCAACTTATATGCAGAACAGACTATCTGGGAGGCTGGGCTCTATGAGGAGAAATGTGGGGTCAAGATTGGTGGACGATTTATCAACAATCTGCGTTATGCGGATGACACAACCCTGCTTGCTGAAACTGAGGAGGACCTGAAGCGCCTGCTGCAGAGTGTCAAGGACTGCAGCCTGCAATATGGATTGAGGCTCAATGTCAGGAAGACAAAGATTCTCACCACTGGACCAATTGACAGCATCAGGATGGATGGTGAAGAGATTGAGATTGTACACAGCTTTAGTGTTCTTGGCTCCATAGTCAACAGTCTTGGCACCAGCAGCCAGGAAATTAAAAGGCGCATTGCCATGGGAAACTCTGCTGTTAGGGACCTCTCCGAAGTGCTGAAGAGCAGTGGTGCCTCTCTGGAGACTAAGGTGCATCTGATACAGGCCATGGTCTTCGCAATCACCTGTTATGCATCAGGGAGTTGGACAATGACCAAGGAGGATAGAAGGAGAATTGATGCCTTTGAGCTGTGGTGCTGCAGAAGAGTACTGAAAATACCATGAACTGCTTAAACCGGGTGGCTCCTTGGAGGCAAGGATTCTGAGGCTCCGTCTAACTTACTTTGGACATATTGTGAGGAGAGACCGGTCCTTAGAGAGAGACATCATGCTTGGGAGGGTGGAGGGACGGCGCAGGAGAGGAAGGCCCTCTATGAGGTGGATTGATTCAGTGACTGGGATAATTGGGATGGGAGTGTCAGAGACAGTGCGATTGGCACAGGACAGAGCGGAGTTTAGGGCTGTTGTGCATAGGGTCGCTATGAGTCGCAGGAGACTTGACGGCACATAACAACAACATAAATAAATAAATAAAAATAATATCTAGAATACTGGATTGGACCAACATCAAATGCTTTGCAATCTCAATAGCTTGTAAGGTCCTTCAAAGGTATCTTGTGGGGCTTTATCTTTACAATAAAGACTACCCAATTGACTGTGTGTGTCAGCCAAACTTGGTTTACTATAAATATTTCTGCTCTTTTTTTTGTTTAGTTTTGTTTTGGCTACATTAGTACTTAAATTCGTTTCTTCTGTTTTGTACTTAAGAGTTAGGCGGATAATTCATAACTAGTAAATTTGTTGATAAGTACCATGGAATCTATTTTTACTTGTTGCAGTCCTTTGTGACAGAGAAGTGCCCAGCGGTTTTCTTTGCTGCGTAATATTTTGGCTCTATAATCTACAGAAGTGAATTGCTGGGTCTTCTGCAGAGCCGCTGGGCGAGTTTGAACCACCATTCTCATTTCTGGCCAAATGCTTAACTGGCTCCGTTGCAGAAGTTAAGGGCGCAAAACTCCTGAAACTATAAGGCACTAAGGACAAAATTTTAGAAGCCAAAACTGTTCACATTAAGCTGTAATTATTTTCTTCCATTAAAATATCCCTGCTTTGGCGGAGCGGGGGGAATGTCTGTCGAATCCAGTGTTTCTAAGCATAATGACACTTCAATTATAGCCCATACTGCAGTCTTTTGAAAAATAAGGAAAGCTGGCATTTATTTTCTACATGACAGATAGTTTAGTTTATAGTCATCAATGATATTTTTAAGTAATATCTTTAATTTTTTTCTGTGGAGGGCATTCTAATTGTGATAGTTTTTCTTATAACAGGTGCTATGTGTAAATATGAAGGGAGAAAAATTATTTTACTGAACTAATAGAAAAGTAAATTAGCCCTTTACTTTTTAGACTTTCTCCCCTAATTTCATGGAAATACGTTTGTTCCATATGGTTCTTTGTCATCACTGAGGAGGCAAAGGAGCTAAATGTTCATTTGAAATGGATAAGCTTGAATTTGGTAGACACTGGATAATTCTAAGTCATTACTATACATATATATGTCATTTACCTAATTGTATCCTTTTTTTGTTTTGTTTTGTTTTTTATTAAATTTTATTAGTTTTAATGAACATTTACAGAGATTTTGGGTTTTCATTCATTCATTGTTGCACCATTCTCTCTACCCTCCTCCCCGGTTTGTTCTTCTTCCCCCGCCATCCGAATGTCTGTTTTAATTGTTCAATTGCCACAGTGCTTGTCAAAGTCAGTTCTGATTAATCTCCTTTGCCAGTGTGTCCTTTGTCATTCCCTATCACTCCTCCCTGAGAAAGACTTCACCCTGATTCATAAGGAAAAGGAGATGGCGTATTCTCTTAGCTACTTCCTGCTGAAAAGGGACGCTGTGGGTTTCAGGGTGAAGATCTTCTCTCACTACTCTAAAGGGCCCCTTTGGCAGTAGGAAACACATAGACTATTATGGAGATTGATTTTGGAACCTAATTGTATCCTTGAAAGGCCTTGTGCATTTGTCTTAATAATAGTGAAAAATTAAAGTTTCTACCATTTATCTACAAGTACTAAATGAAAGCAGCATTAAAATACTAATTTGTGTTGAAAGTTTTAATTTTGAGAGCAACTTATATATGTGAAATGCTATTTTTGTTGGCTGTATTTCGTTTTTATTAAGAAATAGTTGTTCCAGTGCAAACATGAAAATACCAGTTGTGACTCTAATTATTCAATTGAAAATAAAGATGTGCTTTTTAAATGTGCTTTTTAAAAAATGTTTTGAAGATTCTTTTGTAGGATGTCTCTGTTGGACATCTCTAAAAATTATCATTTCAAATTGATGGTCACGTTGAAGGGACTGGGAAATGGTAAATGTGTAATTTGTTTCAAAAATTACTGACTCAGAAAATGTCTGAAGATAAACTCTTCACTTTGGCCATTACTTCCCTTATCTCAGCCCCAACCACTCCATTCTGAATATGATATTCTTAATGTAAGACCCTGTGATTCAAAGTAAAATACCTCTCTATATTTAATTCCAGAGTCATTTTGCCTGGTATTTTCTCCAATAGCAATTGGTATATCAATTTTTTTTATCTAGAAGAGAAGGAGTACTCAAAGAAAAGGGCAATTGAGCCAGATTAAAGATTTATAATTCTGCCAAATCTCTGTTCTTGTTTATATCAGAAAAATTTCCAAAAAAAGGATGCAAGAAAATCATGACCATCCCTTCCCCCACGTCATCTTGCTCAGATCCTTATTTAACACTTGGCGTCAGCTGTCTAGGATCTCTCCAGAGTACTGAAGAGTAGCAATGTCATTCTAGAGACTAAGGTGCACCTGATGTAATCCATTGTATTCTCCATTGCTTGTGGTGCATCTGAGATCTGGAAAATTAATCAAGATGACAGAAGAAGAATTGATGTTTTTGAGTTGTGTTGCTGGAGAATGAGTTTTAAACATACCATGGGCTATCAAGAGAGCAACTAGGTTCATAAAGTAGAGAATGAAACCAGTTTGCTTCTTAAGAGTGAAGGATTTTGAAGCTCAGTTTCACATAATTTGGGCATGTTGCCAGGAGGAACCAATCCTCAGAGAAGGACATCGTGCTTGGAAGGGTGGAGGGACAGAGCAGGAGAAGACCATAGATGAGATGGATTGACACAAAGACTTAGGCAATGGGGTGGGATGTGTCTGGGACAGTGCAGTTGGCTCAAGATAACCAAAGGTTTCTAGCCATTGTTTATGGGGTCGCTATGATTCATTAACTCAATGGCACCTGACAATAAGGAAAGGGCATACATTTTTTTATCCTAAGCATTCAGGTATGTCTGTATATGTGTGTGTATATATATATGTGTATATATGTGAATATCAAAGAACAGTACAATGTATTTTGCAGCTTTTCCCCCTCTAAACATATCTGGGAAATATTTCTCTAACAGAATATTGAGCTCTATCACAATGTTTTTAATCACCGCCTGCACGCGTAACATATTTGTTGTTCTTAGGCGCTGTCAATTCAAGTACAAACCTATAAACTGAACTGAACCCTGTCCTATCCTGTGTCATCCTCATAATCTCTTGACACACAGTGCAGTCACGGTGTGTCACTGTCAGCCCACCTGGTTTTTCTCTTCAGCTGTCACTACACCTTTCCAAACGTGATATCCTTCTCCAAGGAATAGCTTGTCCTAGAAACATGCCCCAAATATGTGAGACAAAGCTTTATCATCTTTACTCCAGTTCTGTATACTTTGTCACTGTAGAGAAATTCAGTTGATTTTTGCATGTTGACTTTTGTATCCTGCCACTTTGCTGAATTGATTAACAATGTCCAGTAGTTTTCTTGCTGAGTCTTTAGGGGTTCCTAAGTATACTATGATATCATCTGCACAGAGGGATAATTTTACCTCCTCTTTGCCAAATTTGATACTGCTTATTTGCTTCTTTTGACTTATTGCTAAGACTTCCAATACAATATTGAATAGGAAAGGTGATAGTGGACATCCTTGCCTAGTTCCTGTTCTCAAGGGGAATGCCTTTAATCTCTCTCCATTGAGAACAATATTGACTCTCAGGTTTGTGTACATATTTTACTATGTTGAAGAAATTCCCCTCTAATCCCATTTTGTTGAGTGTTTTAATTAGGAAAGGGTGTTGAATTTTGCCAAAGGCCTTTTCTGCATCAATTGATAGAATCATGTGGTTCTTGGTCTTTGCTTTATTAATGTGATGAATGACATTGATAGTTCTTCTTATGTTGAACCATATTTGTATATGTGTTATGAATCCCACTTGGTCATGGTGAATTTTTAAAATTTTTTTTATGTATCATTGTATTCTATTGGCCAAGATTTTATTCAGGATTTTTGCATCAATGTTCATGAAAGATATTGGCATATAGATTTCTATTTTGGTGGTATCTTTCCTGGTTTTGGTATCAAGGATTATGTTTGCTTCATAGAATGAATCTGAGAGAATTCCATATTTTTCTATTTTCTGAAATAGTTTGTGGAGAATTGATGACATTTCTTCTCTGAATGTTTGATAAAATTCACTTGTAAAATCATCTGGTACAGAACTTTTTTTGGCTGGAAGTTGTTTTAATACCTTTTCAATTTCTTCTTTTACAATGGTCTATTCAGGTGTTCAATTTTGGTTGGTGTCAGTTTAGGTAGGTTGTGAATTTCAAACTATTTGTCCATTTCATCTAAGTTTTCATATTTCTGTAATTTTATCATAATATTCCAACGTTAGCCTTTTTATTTTAGTTGGTTCTGTTGTGATGTTGCCCATTTCATCTCTTATTTATATTATTTTTGTCTTTTACTTATTTTCTTTGTTGATTTTGCTAGTGGTTTGTCGATTTAATTGGCATTTGCAAAGAACCAGCTCCTAGTTTTGTTGATGGTTTCAAGTGTTTTTCGATTTTCTATTTCATTTTTTCTTCTCTAATTTTTATAATTTCAGTTTTTCTAGAGTGTGTCGAGTTTTCTTGCTGCTCTTTTTTCAATTTGTTGGAGATGTTGAGTTAGAGAGTCAATGGTCATTTTTTCCTGCCTTTTGATATATTTGCTATTGCTAATAATAGAACTCTTATTACTGCTTTGGCTGTTTCCCAGAGGTTTTGGTAAATGGTGTTTTCATTGTCATTTATTTCAAGAAACTTTTTTGTTTCATTTCTAGTACCCACTCATATTCGACCAAAGTTTGTTCAGTTTCCAAATGTATGGTGTTTTCTCTCTTACCCTCTTGTTATTAATTTCTAAGTCTTTTGTGTTGTGGTCTGAGAAAATGCTCTGTATTATTTCCATGTTTTTTAATTTATTGATGCTTGCCTTGTGACATAAAATGTGATCTGTCCTGGAGAATGTTCCATGCACATTGGAGAAGAAGGTATACTGTCTTTTCCTTGGGTGCATTAGCCTATAAATATCTATGAGGTCATGTTGGTTTATTGTGTGGTTTAATTCTTGAGCATCTTTGTTGAGTATTTTTCTGGTAGTTGTATGTTTTCTTGAGAGGGGTGTATTGAAGTCTGTTGTCTGTTTCCTTTTTCAGTTTTGTTAATGTTTGTTTTCTATATTTTCAGGTCTTTCTTTTGGTGCATAGACATTTATTTTTGTTATGTCCTCTTAACCTATTGACCATTTAAGCATTATGTAGTGACCTTCCTTGTCCTTTGTGATGTTTTTTCATTGAAGTTTACTTTATCGGAGATTAATATCCTACTCCTGCTTTTCTCTCGTTGCCATTTGCTTGGTTTATTTTTTTCCTGTCCTTTTTAGTGTATCTTTATCTTCATTTTTCAGGTATGTCTCTTGCAGACAACATACTGATAGATTTTGGCGGTTTTATCCAATCAGCTACTCTTTCTTCAGGGGTGCATTCAAACCATTCACATTCAGTGTTATTATTGAAAGGCAGGATTTTATTGCTTTAATTTTGTTGAGTTCTTTTTGGTGTTGTTGCTAGTTACTTTGGTCCATCCTGCTTTCTGTGGTAACTCTATAAGAAGGCCATCTCTCAGTGTTTCTTGCAGTTCTGATCTTGTTTTTATAAACTCCCTTAGGTTCTGTTTTCCTGGGAATATCTTGATCTCTCCTTCATATTTGATGGATAATTTTGCTGGGTACAGTATTCTTGGTTGACAATTGTGTTCTTTGAATGTTTGTTATATGTCCTTCCACTGTCTCTTGCTCTCATGTTTTCTGCTGAGAAATCAGCACTTAATCTTATCTGCTCTCCCGTTTGGGTTACTCTTTGTTTCTCCCTCGCTGCTTTCAGAATTCTCTCATCTTTGAGTCTCCATGTACTTCTGAGCACTAGGACCTTGGGGGCACTGGGGTAAGTAAATTTTTTACTAGTTAGAATGGTTAGCCTCTACAATACCTGCATTATGTTTTTAGTAATTTGCACAAAATTGTATTTTCATCAAAATGCA
>NW_006400169.1:1258456-1264653 GCF_000299155.1 Elephantulus edwardii
ATCATTTGTTTATCTCAGAGATAAAATATTTTCTTTTGGTGTGCATTTATTCTCCAAGGAACAAAGATAAGTCACTCTTTAGGTATTTATTGGTATTATTTTTTTCCCTGTAAATTCCATAATGATATTTTTGGTTCACTTTTCTCTTGAGCTAAACTTTTTATGCATTAAGAAATACGGATATTAAAAAAAAAAAGAAATACGGATATTAGTCAAATGTCAGCTGTAAATGTAAAATTTTTCTCTTAATGTATTCAACTTTATTTGGGAAAAGGAAGAATATGTCACAACATGTGTCATATATTATTTGTTGTTGCTGTTGTTTATTGCCTTTGAGTTGAGCATGACTCATAGTGACTCTGTGAACAAAAGGCCTGAAGCCCCTCTGCATCTATTGACATTTATCAAATTTAATAATTTCTGGAGACATGTTTAAGAAGTGAATGCCACTCCTGCTTCCAGTACATGAATTTATTTATAACTCTCATTATGCAGATGACAAAAATGAGGAGGACTTTAAATACTTGCTGCAGAAGGTTAAACACTGCAGCCTTCAATATGGATTGCATCTCAACATCAAGAAAACAAAAATCTTCTCTCCTGACTCATAATCTACATTATGGCAGATGGAGACAAGTCAATAACGTCATCTTACTTGATTCCACAATCAGAACACTTGGTGCCAGCAGTCAGAGATAGGAAACATATTGCACTGGAAAAGTTACCAAGAGACGTTACCAAATTATGGAGGAGCAGTGATGTCAGTTTGAGGACTAAGATGCGCCTGAGTCAGGCTATAGTCTTTTCAGTCATTTGCTGTGCATCTGAGAGCTGGACAAAGTATAAAGATGATAGAATAAATGCATTTGGTCAGTGGTGTTGGAGAAGAGTGCTGAATATCCTATTCACTGCCAAAAGAACAAAGAAATATGTCTTGGAGAAGGTGCAGCCAAAGTGTCCATTGGAGGCAAAGATGATGAAGCTTCATCTCATGTTCTTTGGGTATGGTTGCTAGGAAAGGGACATCATGCTTGGGATGGTGGCTGGGGGGTGAAGGAGAGGAAGACCCTCAATCACTGGACTGGGACAGCAATGTGCTGAAGTGTGTCAGAGATTGTGAGGATGGCATAGGATAGGACAGCGTTCAGGTCTATTGTTTATAGAGTTGCAATAAGTCATACTCGATGGCATCTAACATTTATTAATACATATACTATTTAATGCCTACTAATACAAATGCCATGGGGTACCTGAATAAGGCGTGGAGATGAGGAAAGTTCCTCCTCTGTTCCCGTCCCAGAATCCCAAAACTAATTGTCTGGCAAATGGCGTTCTCGGGGGCCCCTCGCCCGTCTTCCCGTGGGATACCTGAATGAGGTGTGGAGATGAGGAAAGCTCCGCCTCTGTCCCCGTCCCAGAATCCCAAAACTAATTCTCTGATGACCCAACATAGTGTGGAAATTACTGAGCAATATCATTGATACCACATGCAGGCAAGATTCTGCTAAAAATTATCCAAAAACATTTGGAACAATATGTCAACAGAGAACTGCAGATGTGCAGGCTGGATTTAGAAGAGGTCGTGGTACTAGGGATATTATATCTGATGTTAGATGGATCTTGGCAGAAAGCAGAGAATACCAGAAGAATGTCTACCTGTGCTTCATTGACTATGCAAAGGCTTTTGACTGTGTGGATCACAACAAGCTGTGGCTGTCTCTGAGAGGAACTGGAATCCCAGAATGTTTGTGCTAATGCGAAACCTATACTTGGACCAAGAGGCAGTCGTCAGAACAGAGCAGGGAGACACTGGATGGTTCAAAATCAAGAAAGGGGTCCGTCAGGGATGTATTTTGTCTCCATACCTTTTCAATCTGTATGCAGAACAGATCGTCTGAGACGCTAGGCTGTACAAGAAGGAATGTGGCATCAGGATTGGTGGAAGAATCGTCAACAACCTGTGTTATGCAGATGACACAGCCCTGCTCCCTGAAACTGAGGAGGACTTGAAGCGTTTGCTGCAGGTCAAGGACTGCAGTCTTCAATATAGATTGAAGCTCAATATAGGAAAACAAAGATTCTCACCACTGGGCCAATTGGCAGCATCAGTATGGATGGTGAAGAGATTGAGATAGTTAACAGTTTTCGTTTACTTGGTTCCACAGTCAACACTCTTGGTAACAGCAGCCAGGAAATCAAGAGATGAATTGCATTGGGAAAGTCTGCTGTGAGGGACCTCTCAAGAGAACTGAAGTGCAACGACGTCAGGCTGGAGAGTAAGGTGCGCCTTATTCAGGCTGTAGTCTTTGCAATTACATGCTATGCATTGGAGAGTTGGACAGTGAATAGGGATAATAGAAAGAGAGTTGATGCCTTTGAGTTGTGGTGCTGGAGAAGAATGTTGAATATACCATGGACTGCTAGGAGAACAAACAGGTTTGTCCTGCAAAGGGTGAAGCCAGAATGTTCCCTGGAGTCAAGGATTCTGAAGCTTTGTCTGACATACTTTGGGCATGTTGCAAGGTGGGACTTGTCCTTGGAGAGGGACATCATGCTTGGGAGAGTGGAGGAACGGCGCAGGAGAGGAAGACCCTCGATGAGATGGATCCATTCTGTGAGTGGAGTGGTGGGAATGAATGTGTTTGAGACAGCGAGGTTGGCACAGAATAGAACGACGTTTAGGGCTCTTGTACATAGGGTCGCTATGAGTCACAAATGACTCGATGGCACATAACAACAACAATACAAATGCTTCAGCCTCTGATTCTGGGACATACTTGAGCAGTTTTCCCATTCTACTTTTTTTTTAATTGACTATCCAAAGGCGTTTGACTCTGCGGATCATAATAAACTATGACTAACATTGAGAAGAATGGGAGTCCTAGAATATTTAATGAAACTGTAACTAGACCATAGCACTCAAGCAAAGAATCCTGTTGTCTCTTACTTTCAGTTATCAGGGTTCCTTGTATTTTTTGCCAATTTTCTTAGTCTGTGTTCTCTAACAAAGTAAAACTAGGGAAATGTGTGTATGTGCTTGTGTATGTATGTATATATAATTTGTTGGTGTGTGCCGTCGAGTTGCCTGCAACTCATAGTGACCCCTATGTACAACAGCCCTAATTCTGCCCTATCCTGTGCCAATCTCACTGTCTCTAGCACACCTACCCCATTACCCCCGCCACTGAATCAGTCCATCTCATCGAGGGTCTTCCCCTCCTGCGCTGTCCTTCTACCCTCCCAAGTATGACATCACTCTCCAAGGACTGAGGACTGATGCCTCCTTGCAACATGTCCAAAGTATGTTAGACTAAGCTTCAGAATCCTTGCCTCCAAGGAGCAGCCTGGCTTCACCCTCTCTGGGACAAACCTGTTCATTTTCTTAGCAGACCATGATATATTCAATACTCTTCTCCAACACCACAGCTCAAGGCAGCAATTCTCCTTCTATCATCTCTAGTCATTGTCTAGTTCTCTGATGCATAGCAAGTGATTGCAAAGACCATGGCATGTATCAGGCTCACCTTAGTCTCAAGACTGACATCATTGCACTTCAGTATTTTAGAGAGGTTTCTAACTGCAGACTTTCCCATCGCCATACATGTTTTAATTTTCTGGCTCCTGGTGCCAAGAGTGTTGACTGTGGAGCCAACCAAACCAAAACTGTGAACAATCCAAATCTCTTCACCATCCATTATGGTGCTGCCAAATGACCCAGTGGTGAGAATCTTTGCTTTCTTTATATTGAGCCTCAATCCATACTGAAGACTGCAATCCCTGACCTTCCAAAGTAAGTGATTCAGGTCCTCTTCAGTTTCAGCAAGCAGGGTTGTGTCATCTGCATAACACAGATTGTTGATGATTCTTCCTCCAATCCTGATGCCACATTTCTACTCATAGAGCCCAGCCTCCCAGATAATCTGTTCTGCATAAAGACTGATAAGGTATGAAGACAGTATACAGCCTTGGCATACACCCTTCCCAGTTTTGAACCACGCAGTGTTTCCCTGCTCTGTTCTAATGACTGCCTCCTGGTCCAAGTATAGGTTTCGCATTAGCGCAATCAAGTATTCTGGAATTAGCCACAGTTTGTTATGATCCACACAGTCAAATGCCTTTGCATAATCAGTTAAACAAAGATAGACATTCTGGGAGTGTGTGGGTGTATGTATTTATATACATGTATGTGTATATATATGTATCTATATGCGTATATATGTATATATGCATGTATGTGCTGGAATGGTAAAATACTGAAATGTCTGGCCACACCTGCGGAATAAGGATAATTGGCCCATGAATCTGTGTCCGCTGGATGGATGCTGCCTCTTGCGTTTTGAAGAGAGACAAGTATGGACCGCTGGGGCACTTGTGGCTTTCTTTTTTCCCCAAGTGGGTGTCTGCAGAGCAGACTTGCTGGATTAATTAGGGGTCTCTTGCCCAGAGATCACCAGCATTCAGGCGTGCCCAAGTTGTAAAATACTGCAGGGTCCAAGGGCTTGTTTGTAATTGTTTTTGGTCATTCTTCTAGGTTGTATAGCCCTGGTGTGTCCACTTGCTGTACAGAGATAACCTGTGGTAGCTGTGAAGCTGAACTCTGTGACACTGATGTGTCAAATGCAATAATGGTTACCCATGGTGGACAGTGTTTGGTGGAGCTCCCCAATTAAGACAAGCTTGGAAGCAAGAGTGGCATCTACTTCCGTAAAAAGGCTTGCCTCCCAAAACCCTATGAACCTAGAGAAAGGATAAAAGTCACACAAGTGTTGAAGACTTTCGTTCATAGGGTAGCTATGAGTCACCTACATCTCAACAGCACTTAACAACATAGGGGCCAACTGGCCTTGCAGACAGAAAGTAATGCTACCAAGCCAAAGGTAGGTGACTCTAATCGGTAGTCCTCAGGCCGGTTTTTAGTTGTGTTTGTTCAGTCTTCTAGGTCGTATAGCCCTGGTGTGTCCACTTGCTGTACAGAGGTAACTTGTGGTTGTTGTGAAGCTGAGCACTGTGACACTGATGTGTCAAATGCGTTAATAGTTACCCATATTGGATAGTGTTTGGTAGAGCTCCCCAATTAAAACAAGCTTGGAAGCAGGAGTGACATCCAATTCCACAAATATCTTGCCTCCAGAAACCCTATGAACCTGGAGAAAGGATGAAAGTCATGCAACTGTTGAGGACTTAGCTATGCATTGCCTACAACGCGACGACACTTAACAACATAGAGAGAGACCAGTTGGCTTAGTGGACAGAAAGTGATGCTACCAAGCCAAAATTGGGTGACTCTAATCTATGGCCCTCAGGCCTGTTTTTAATTTAATTTAGTCCAGGAAGCAGGAGTGACATCCACTTCCTAAACAGCATGCCTCTAGAAACTCTATGAACTGTGAGAAACAATAGTTATAGAAAATGGCTTCAGGTCTTTTGTCCATAGGGTTGCTATGAGTTTTGCTTGACTTGACAGAAATCAACAACAGCAATAGCTTCTTAGCTGTTGTATGAACAAAGCAGGGAACCCTGCATAGTTTAAAATCAGGAAAAGGGATTCTAGCCACTTTTAATGCTATGTTTGTGGGTCTGTTTGCAAACATCAAGCCCGATTCCAGCAAATGGGGAAGGCCCCACCATTGAGAACATCCATGTCCCTTGAACAGAGCCTTCTTTCTGCCTTCCATCTGCCATTTTTGCAGCTTTAAATTCCAGGTTTAAAATTAAAAAATCACCATTATACAAAATCCTGTCAGTACATCACCTGCAACCAGTATAAGAGCCAAGTCAAGGACTTGCCACTAGACTGACTCACAGAGTAGGGAAAACGGGTACGTAGGGGAAAACACTGCTGTCTGGATAGACCACCGGGGACCCCTTAAGCTCAAGTAGAAAGGTAGGGAGCAGCTCAATACTGGATGTAGATGTCATTTCTGGAAGGGCATAAAAGACTCCCTGCTTTGGCATTTAGGTACTTTGGAGGAGACCCTGCTGTCTAGATACACCAGACAAGACTTCTTAAGCTCAAGCAGAAGGGTACAAGACAGTAGCCGGAATCTTCTTACTTATCCGATTTTACCCTATTATACAAACTAATCACACAATTCAAACACTGACATTATGCCTAGGAGCTGTTACCACACTTTTTACTGCCCTCTGCGCACTAACCCAAAATGACATTTAAAAAATTACCACATTCTCGGCAGCGC
>NW_006400170.1:0-500 GCF_000299155.1 Elephantulus edwardii
CTGGGATTCCCATTCTTCTCAGAGTCAGCCACAGTTTGTTATGATCCACACAGTCAAACGCCTTTGCATAATCAATGAAGCACAGATAGACATTTCTCTGGTACTCCCTGCTTTCTGCCAAGATCCATCTGACATTAGCTACAATATCCCTAGTACCACGACGACCCTTTCTAAACCCAGCCTGGACTTCTGGCAGTTCTCTACTGATGTGCTCTTCCAGTCTTTTTTGGATAATCTTCAGAAGAATCTTGCTTGCATGTGAAATCAATGATATTGTTCTGTTTCCACACTCTGTTGGGTCACCTTTCTTTGGAATGGGAACAAATATAGATCTCTTCCAGTCAGTCGGCCAAATGGTTGTTCTCCAGATTTCTTGACACAACATGTTGAGCACATCCAGGGCAACATCTGTTAGCTGAAATATGTCAATTGGTATACCATCTATTCCTGGGGACTTATTTTTTGCTATTTCTTTCAAAGCAGCTTGAACTTCTTCCTTC
>NW_006400170.1:2300-6875 GCF_000299155.1 Elephantulus edwardii
AATCATACAAGGATCTAATCTTCAGAAGGTCTCATTCATCAATTTTATCCTATCCAGATTGTACATGTCTTGCTGTATTTGTCAGCCTCTTTACATCATAGGCTAGGCCTTCTAAAGTTTGCCCCAGTTTGTCTTTTATGATCTTTATGGTTTGGGGCTTTACTCTCAACTCTCTGATCCACCTTGAGTTGATTTTTGTATATAATGTGAAATGTGAATCTTGTTTCAGCTTTCTGCAGGTAACAGTCCAGATTTGCCAGCATCGTTTGTTGAAGAGGTTGTCATTTGCCTATTTGATAGGTTTTATTTCCTTGTTGAATATCCATAGGTCCCTTTCTGGGTAAAACATCATTTTATGTTTTTATTTAACTCAAATTATATTTGCTGTTGTTATGAGTCGACTGTGGCTCATAATGACCTATGCACAATAGCTATGAACCCTGCTTTATCCTGAGATAATCTCACTGTCTCTGACACTCTTACCCTCATTTCCCCAGTGATAATGTTAATCCACCTCATCCAGAGTCTTCCTCTCCAGGACTGTTCCTTGACCTTTCCAACGATGGTATCTGTCTCCAAACTGATCTCCCTGACTACATGCCCAAAGTATGAGAGACAGAGTCTCCAAAACCTTGTTTCCAAGGAGCAGCTTAGTTTTATCCTCTCCTGGACAGAACTATTAGTTTTCTTGGTGGTCGATGGTATCTTCAATACTCTTCTGCAACACCACAACTCAAAGGCATCAATTCTTCTTCTATCATCCTTGTTATTGTCAAGCTCTCTGATGCGTAACAAGTAATTGTGAAGACTCTGGCCTGGATCAGGTGCTCAGTCTCTACACCAACATTGTTACTCTTTAGCACTCTAGAGAGTTCCCTGACAGCCAGTTTCCCTAATGCAATTTATCTTTTGATTTACTGACTGCTGGTCCAAGAGTGTTGATTTTTGGAGCCATGGAAGTGGAAATTGTTAACAATCTCAATCTCTTTTCCATCTATCACGATGCTGCCAATTGTCCCAGTGGTGAGAATCTTTGTTTTCTTGATGTTGAACTTCAATACAAATTGCAAACTGCTGTCCTTGATCTTCTGTAGCAGATGCTTGAGTTCCTCCTCACTTTCAGCAAGTAAGGTTGTATTATCTGCACAATGCAGGTTGTTGGTGAGTCTTCCTTCAATCCTGATGCTGCACTCCTCCTCATAAAGTCCAGCCTCGGAAATGATCTGTTCTGCATACAGACTGGAGGCAGGATGCATCCCTGGTCCACTCCATTTCTAATGTTAAAACAGATTAAGGGCTTCATCCCTCACAGTCTATGGTCTAGAGAAGTAAAGGGTCAGTTGGAAGAGAGAGGACAAGAAACATGGACCTCTAAAAGTGACCCAAGTCATCGAGAAGGGTGGCTTTTCACTTAGGAAACAGTATTGCTTCCCTCTTCTTTACAAATTGCTCTAATATCTTGCCTCCCAGACATTTTTTTAAAGTGTTACAACTTTGTCACAATAATACCCAGACACCACACATTTAGCCATATTCTTCACACGAGATAGATTTTCATTTGTTTGTCTATCATTGATAATCCCCACCACAATCCAACCTTCTGAAATGTTGCATTACTTCTAGTGAATATTTATTTAAAAAGTACTGTTTAATCTCCTGTCCTGGATGGTGCACGTTTTTTGTATGACACTCTTAAGTATTGCAGGGCGACTTGGAGCCATGTGTCTCAAGGATGAGATAATTCTAATTGCCCAAAGGTACAGCCATGTAGTACTGCGAGTTACTGGGAAAGGCTTGGTATTTCAGAAGTCTTGTCTAGCCCATGTTTCTCACAATGTGTACACATACATCTGTAATGAAACACAAGGAAATGGCAGCCAACAAATTGTTTGTTCTGTGCCAATAGCCTCCTAAGTTCTTTTATGTGTATTTCCCTCATGCACAAAAACCTCACACCTCAGTCTAATTGTTATTATCTTTCACAATTGAGAAACCGATCACGCTTTCTGTCCACCTCTGATTCTGAATGACTGATCCTGTAATCTTGCTTTTGCATTTCAGTATATGCAAGTGTGCTCCTTCCTCCCATCTCCCCTTGAGTTGAAAGCACTTGGGCTGTTGTCCTCTTCCCATATCTCTCCCCATCAGTTGCTTGGGGAATTGATAAAGCACATTTCTCTTTCAAAGCAAAGTTCTTGTTTTATCCCACCCTGCCTGGCAGCATGATTCTTGGTCTTGCTATATTTTAAGAGGTAGAATATGAGATGGTTGTTGTTACATGCCATCAAGTCAAATACAACTCATAGCAACCACTAAAAACAACAGATTGAAACCTTGCCCTGTCCCACTCCGTCCTCACTGTCCCTGCCATGATGGAGCCCGTTGTCATGGTCACCATCCATCCGTCTTGTTGAGGGTCTTCCTCTCTTTCACTGACCCTCTGCTTTCAGCAGAATGATGTCTTCCCCCGACCCCTCAAATGATATCTAGCCTCTACTGACAATACGTGCAGACTATGGCATGTTGAGTGTAATTGGATATGAGATATTTGAGTGTAATTCTAAAACTTTCACTTTCAATATTCGAACTTGCTCAATAAATTCTCTATTCAGTTTCAAGCAGGAAGTTTGATTTTTTAAAAAGTCATTTAAAGAATTGATAGTGCATATTCTCTCTGATCTGTTCAGACCATGTATTAATTGTTCTGTGTCACTTTGCCCTCTCTGCCCACTGACTTAGCTCATTGTTCATTTCATTTTGCCTCTGCTGTGACCTTGGTACACTCTGTCACCTCGATGTGTCTCAGGTTTCCTCATCTGTAAAATGAGAAGGCCCTTTGCCCTTTGGGCATCCTGCTAAAGCTTCCCGGGGAAGCAGCCATGTGTTAAAGTGCTGAGAAAGGCAAGTGCCCACTGAGTTAGATGGCATGGCACCCAGGGTCACTCTGAAGAACTTTGACTTTTCTAGTAGCTTCTCTCCCTCCTGATAGAAGCCTGTGTAGGTAGTCTTCTAACACCTCAGTAACCGCCCTAGCTCATGCCTCTGGCCCTATCTCAGCCCGGTCCCTCTGAAATGACAGAGATTGTTTGATACCATGCAGACACTGCTATCCCAGACCCTGTACCTGCCATCTGCTCAGAGTGGACACTCCTCTCCTGTTCACTTGTCTGGTCGCTTCTTATTTACCTTGGATGTCACCTATCTGTGATTCTTCTTAGGCCCACGTCTTACACACTCCCTGTATTATTGCACATAATGCACAGTATTACCATGGCCATGTACTGACACCCTCTACTTGACTAGAAAGTCTAGTGTTTCCCATCAGTCCCCGATACCTAGCATAGTGCTTGATGTGTCACACTGCTGTTGAGGGAATGCTGAGCCTCCATGCAGTGGCTGAGGCTGTAAGTCTTCACAGGAAGAGACGCCCCTTCTTTCTGCTGTAGAGCTGGTGGTGGGTCCAGACTACTGAGGTCAAGCCTTGTTTGTTCACAGCACAACATCCTGTGGACCCCACCAGCAGAGCTCCTCAGATGGTGCTCTGGTGCCCAGGAAACACTACTGAAAGAAGGGTGAATGTGAACGTGGGATGGGGTGTGTTGTTGCAGTTCCGTCAAGGAAGAAACCAGCAAGAGTTCCATACATTTTAATTGATGACAAAGAGTAGACAAGAGCTCTGTCGTTTTAGATGCCATAGAGTTGACCATGACTCGCAGTGATCTTGTGGATAACAGATCTAATCTTTGCCCTACCCTGTGCCACCCTCACCATTTCCTACACAATTATTGCAGTAACTCCCGTTGTTATAGTCACTGTGTCAATCCACCTTGTTAAGAGTCTTCCTCTCCTATGCTGACACTTTACCTTTCCCAGCATGATGCCTTTTTCCAAGGACTGGTCCCTTCTGACAGTAAGTCCAAAGTATGTGAGATGAAGTTTCAGCATCCTTGCCTCGAAGGAACTCCCTGATCTGTACTTGTAAACCTGGAAAATTATCTAGAAGCCAGATAATAAGTAGGGCAAGCTCGGTGATCTAAAGCATTATGTTCATGAGATTAAAACCTAGGACTCACATGAACCTTTTTCCCTGAGGGATAAGGGAAAGTGAGCCGAGGTCCTCTCCAGGCTTGGCTGGGTGGTGGCCTTTGGCCCATCACATATGTAAATATGGAAGAGAGTTGGCCTTGCTCTACTCTAAGAGTAAGACCACTCTGTCCATTAATCACAGCTTTCCATTGGTTTGTTTTGGATCTTTTCACAAAGGAATTACTATCAATGACAATCTAGTGGCCCTTTTGTTGTTGACTGTTGCTAAGTCAGGTCCACCTCGTGACAGCCCCTTGTGAACAGAACAAATGTCCAGTCGTGTGCCATCTTCACAACCATTGGTACGTCTTCACTGTTGTTGCAGCCACTGTGTATTTTGAGTACTTTCCAGAGTTTATATTTCTGTATGGGAACAGGCAGTGATCTGTTGTGATGTAAAAGATTCTATTGTGGGCTAGTAGTAAAAAGCTGCATTGCAATCCCAAAGGTGAAAGTTCTAATCCAGCAGCTGCTCCATGGAAGAAAGTT
>NW_006400170.1:37936-49858 GCF_000299155.1 Elephantulus edwardii
TGTGCGGGGATAAGGGTGCAACAATGAATGAATGGAATCCCAAAATCTCTGTAGATGTTCATTGAAATGAAAAATAAACAACCTAAATTTAAAAAAAAAGAAAATGAATTGCATTTATTTATGAGTCCAATAAAGTGAAAACAAAATTGTTGGAGTTCTATAGGCCTCATAGTAAGAAGCTTTGCTGTAATTCCAAAGGTTTTCAGTTCAAATCTACCACCTGCTCCCCAGGAGAAGGATGAGCATCTTTTCCCATGTGATTTAATAAAAAATAAAACAAAAATTTATAAATGACATCATTTATAACAGCATGAAAGTAACATATGCCTAAGATTGAGTCTAACAAAAGACATACCAAAAAACAAAGCAAATAAGAAAGAAAACATAACTCATCCAGAAATGGAAAGCTTGTTATTTAAAAAATGAGTTTTTCAAATTCATCTGTAGGAATTTTGTTTCTAGCAGTTTCTAATTTTTGTATGGAAATACAAAGGACCAAGAACAGCTAAAGATAATCAGGCGGAAGGATGAAGTGAAAAAATTTACTTCTGGTTATTAAATGTTTTCACGGACTACAGTAAAAAAAAAGAAAGTGCAGTCTGGAAACCAGAGACAGACCCACTCAGCTATGGATATTTGATTTATGGCATTGCATGACACTGGGACACAAAAGAGCAAGGCCAGAGTGCTGATTCGAACAGGTAAATTTGATTCTTCTTTGCACTTCACACAAAATCAATCAGGAAAATTTTGAAAATAAACATGAAAATAAAAATCATAAAACTTCTGAAAGCTAACATAGAAGCATGTCCTCATGCATAGCTTTGGGTTGAGGAAATATTTGTTTAGAACAATACCAAGAGTGAGCAAAATTAAAACTGACAAAACACTACAGAAACCTCTACCCATGAGAGAAGGGAAAGCTAAATTGCAGTGACACATTAGAATGAAGAACTTCTGTTTATCAATTAGCATAAGTGAGCAAATGAAAAGACCAGCCGCAGAGTTGCAACCAACACGGCATCAAAGACTTAAGTCCAAACTGTGTTAAAGCATCATCATCAACAACAACAACAACAACAAAAAATAAATAAAAATAAAAGACAGGAAACCTAGCTGGGAAGAGAGTCAGGAGGCCGAAACACACATTTTCTCAAAGAGAATATTGAAATGGAAAAGCCGCATGTGAAAAGAATGTTCAATATCCTCAGAATCCAGGAAAACACAAATGAAAGCTATTGGAAGGTACTTCCTGCCAAGGGAACGCAGGTAAGGAGTGGTGGGTGAGGAGTTGCACCACCGACCCAAATTTACCAACTACTCCACGGGAGAAAGATGCACAGTCTCCTCTCAAGTGATTGACAGCGTCTGAGTTGCATCTGACTCTATGATAATCAAGCAATGACACTGCTCTGCAACACAAAAAAGACAGACAACTCCAAATATTAGCCATGATCTGGCCATATGGAGCAACTGCAACAAACGGTCTTTGGAATGAGAGTAAATTAATAGAAGCCCTTTGAAGAACTGCTCAGCATTAGCTAGTAGAGTTTGATGTGTTGGTTTTATAATTGTCTTCTCAGGGGCCATAGCATCAACTATAAACATTGTGACCCTGTGAACAACAGATCTGAACTTTGTCCTATCGTCACCATCTTCACCATCATCTTTCATATGTTTCAGCCTGTTGTTAAAGCCACTGTGTCCATCAGGCTTGGTGAAGGTCATCTATTTCTCTGAACCTCTACCTTTCCCAGCATGATGGATTTTTCCTGACATGCCCAAAGTATGTGAGATGAAGCTTCACTACCCTTGCTTCTAAGAAGCATCCTGGTCACATTTTCTCCAAGAAAGATTTGGTGCCCTATAAATATGCAGTATGCAGGTAACACAATTCCTTGCTTGCTGAAAGTGAGGAGAACTTGAAACACTTGCTGCAGAAGAGAAAACTACTACCTTCAGCATGAATTACATTTCAACATCAAGAAGACAAAAATCCTCACCATGATAGGCAGAGAAAAGAGTGAAACTGCCAATGATTTTATCTTGCTTGGATCCCTATTCAGTACTCTTAGCACCACCAGTCAAATAATTAGCAGATATATTGCCTGGGAAAGTCTGTTTTCCTCTCGAAAGTACTGAGGGGCACTGATGTCAGCTTACAGACAAAAGTGTGTTTGACCCAGGGTCTGATCTCTTCTGTCACTTGCTATGCATCTGAAAATTGGACAATGAATAAGGATGACAGAAGAAAAACCAGTGCCTTCGGGTTGGATGTTGGAGAAGAGTACTGAATGGACTACCAAAAGGACAAACAGATATGTCTTGGAGTCAGTGCAGTCAGAGGTCTCCTTAAAGGCAAAGATGGTGAAGCTTCATCTCACATACTTTGGGCATTTTGATAGGAAACGTAATTCCCTGGAGAAGGATATCATGCTTGAGAAGGTGTAGGGGTCAACGAAGGAGAGGAAGACCCTCAGGAAAGATAGATTGACACAGTGACTGCAGCAATGGGTGTGAGTGTGACAGAGATAATGTTGATGGCGCAGGAAAGGACAGGATTCAGATTTGTTGTTGATAGGGTTGCTATGAGTCATACTTGACTTAATGATGCATAATAACAAGTATGTTAATACTATGAAAGTGTTTGTGTATGGAAGAAAATAAAAAAAATTATAATATTTGTTATGGAGGAGGTAAATTACTGAGAAAGATTACTTGTGTGTAGTCTTACAGGGGTAATAAAAGAGTCCTGGTAGTAGAGAAGTTAAAGTATTTGGCTGGTAACTGAGAGGCTGGTTGTTTGAACCCACCAGTCACTTTATGGGAGAAAGATGTGCCAGTCCACTTCCATGAACTTCACTCCCTCCTTCCCTCCCTCACTGCCATCAGATCAGTCTTGACTCATAGTGATCCTCCACTGGGTTTCTGAAGCTGTAAATAGTGACAGGAAAAGACTGCTCATCTTTCTTCTGCCAAGCTTCTGGTGGAACTGCAGGAGATGTGGCTGTCCTTTGGTTAAGTAGCCCAATCCGACATGGAGTATGCCACCAGACCTCATCCATACATCCATAAACTTCACAGCCTTGGAAACTCTATGGGACAGTTCTATTCTGCCTTGTGGAACCCCTAGGAGTCATAACCATCTAGACAACGAAGGATTACCTTACAAACAGCAATTGCTGTAGCAAGAAAGACATATAGCTAGAGATCCTGGGGACAGGCTTTGTTTGGCTCACTGACTTGGGGAGGTGTGAGGTGATGGAGGAGAAGAAGAAGAAGAAGAAGAAGTGGTCTTTTCTTAACTGGAAGGAATAAAAAAGTAAACCACCATTAGGCAGTAGCATAAGATACAGGTGAATGTCTAGATAAGATTATTGCTGCTGTTGAGTGACACTGAGTCTATTTTGATTCATGGTGACCTCACATGGCAGAGAAGAACTGTCCCATAGCATTTTCTAGGCTGCAATAAATCTTTATAGAATATGTAGTTGTTGTTGCCTTCGAGTCGAGCACGACTCATAGCGACCCTGTGAACAAAAGGCTTGAAGCCCCTCTACAAAGTCTATAGAGTTAGCGGAGGCAAGTTGTTTAGGAAGTAGATGCCACTAGGTCTTTTTTTTTTTTTCCTTGGAGCCATGGGATGGATTCAAACTGTCAACTTTTGAGTTAGCAGCCAAATGCACCACCACGGCCCTTTCATAAAAAAATGTAGGTTTAAAGGTTTTCCTGAAGTCCTGCTTTCCTCCTTTCTGGCAGCACTCCTGATGGAGCAGCTACTGGGTTACTTAGGCTGTAAAATTCACCTTGAGATGACTGGTTAACTTAACCACCCTCATCTCAACAGCTAACAGAAGACACAGCTATTCCCTGTTCCTGAGCACCAGCTACAGGGAATTGTGCCAAGCAATGCCCACTCGGCTCAGCATTTGCAGAAAGATTGAGGACTAATGAGAAGAGCCCAGCTGTGGATTTCCCTGTGCCCCTGCTGCCGTAAGGACCTGCCAGAGGCCTCTGCACTGAGATCATGAGCAGCCCTCTTTCCCTGTTTCCACCTTCACCTTCCAGCATTTTTTTTTTTCTTTTCCAATACCCACATCTTTCAGACAAGCTCTTTGCAGCTCTTTCTTACACACTTTGATGCACTAACCTCTATTGGGTATTCCCTCTCTTGAGGGACTTGATTTAATGAGCAACTCCAGAGCCATTTGGCGAGTGAGGTTAATTAATGGGACAGTTGTTCTTCTGTCACCCAAGAGCATTGATAACGAGAGAGAACTCCCACTTCTAAGGGAGAGGCTGAGGGTGAGACAGGAAACACCTGGGTCCTGGTCCTGCCTGTGAAGGAGGCTAGTTGCTAATTGTTATCTGACTCAGTTTACCATTCCTTTTTACCATTCATAGGTTTTGTAGATACTCAGGAGAATAAATAAATTTTTACACATCGGTATTTTTCCTTTCAGTGACTAGGAAATGACTCATAATTTAACAAGGGCTCAAATTATTTCTTTGTGAATTAATGGATCAGCAGACATTGTCCTTTGGCAGTACCATGAATCTAAACATTACTGTCCATCCCCACCCCACGTTCTGAGGGAAACGTTCTTATATTCCATTTTCTGTCACTATTTTGTTCTCTGTTGATTTTCCTCCTCCCTCACAATATGTCACATTCATCCTCGGTTGATTTTTATTGTCCTTCCTTTCCGTGGCACATTCATACAAGTTATTCCTACAGATGATCATTTCAAGCCGTGGTTCTCAGCACAGGGAAATAGCTCCCATTATGTAAATGAGTGTTGTAAAAGTCTCTCCAATTTTTTCAAAACAATAACAGTTTAAATTCCAGTCCATTAAAAATGAAGGAAATAAACCATATTTCATTTGGGTGGAGGGAGTTGGAGAGGAAGTTAGGAAATGAAATGAAGAACAGGATGTTACAATTTCCAGAGAGGTAGTCAAGTCCGGCCCTAGAGGGCCAGAAACTACTCCGACTCCGCTTAGCTGTGTTGATGCTCAGCGCCACACCATGGGAGCAGACTCTGAGAGAAGAAACACAGCTTCTTAGCACAGTGTTCTGCAAAAGGTGCTACTTACCCCTTTTGCTCACTGACAGATGCTGAAATCCTGAGAAGCATCACAGAGTGGCCTCACAGGGCACGAGCCCAAGGTGACACTACTCAAAGTGTTCTTAATCCAGCAATTCTGAAGTCAACAAAAAGTTCCTATAATTCTTTTCTGCCTTTCACATAAAGTTCTCTTTCTCCCTCTGTATTAATAATAATTAATTAATTATTAATTATTAAACTCTTTATCTTGACTTTAAAGTCCACTTCTGGTGAAACGTGAGGAGTATATATTGTTATTCTTGTGTGCCATCAAGTCACTTCTAATGCAGGGGATCCCTAGAACAGACTAGAGATGCCCCACATTATTTCCAAGGCTGTAGATACTTGTTATTTTATTTTAAACTCTTTATTGCAATTTGAGGGGTAGTTTATAGAGCACATTTATTTATTTTCCAGTGATCAGTGCATACACATGTTGGCTTGTGACATTGACTGAAGCCCCTATCATGTAACATCACTCTACCTACTTCCTACCTGAGTCTGCCATTTTATCTTTTTTTTTCACCCTTTCCTGCCTTCTGTTCTTTATCTGTGAGCAAATGCTGCCATTTTTGTCAGCTTTGGTTTCTTGTAAAGAGTATGTGCTTCTCACATGTTATTAAGAAACTCTCATTTGGCTGAAAGTAGAGCTTAAAGGGTGAGTTCAGCTCTAAGCCTGAAGGGTGGCTGAGCACCAAATTCCAACAGTCTCTATCAGATCAACCAATAAGCTTTGTATTCTTATGATTCTGAGTTTTATTCTACATTCATTTCCTACTCTATATGCTTCCTTCTACTGTGTCCCCTCTGAAAGAGGTTGTCAAGGGGAGACACACATCATCCAGCTCTTCTGATCTCACTGTAGTGAAGGTTGAGGTTTGCGTTGTCTGTTAGCCCCTTGGACTAATGGTTTCCACATGTCTTTGATTTTCTTCAATCCTTTTTGCTATTGAAAGGTAGAGACCAATAGTTTATTTTAAATGGCTGCTCCGATGCCTAATTACTACTGACCAAAGTGGTGGACATGTGATGTGCGGTGGAGTTAAAACCAGATCATAAATGACCCTCCAACAGGTTTTCAGAGGCTATAAATCACACAGAATCTGCCAACAATAAAGTGGAATCCATATGATAATGCTGATATTACATACATTAATTAGCTAACTTAACTAATGGTGTTGACCATTTCAAACTAGACAATTTGTGGTCTACTCTCCCTGGAATGCACATTGAAGAAGAGTAGTGTCTCATTTATCATCTAAAAGAACACTTCAAAGTCTATCCTGAAGTGCAGACTTTTAACCAAAAGATTCCTACACCCAGCGACTAAAGCTAAAAATGAACAAATTGAGGATTTCTACCAATGTCTACAATTTGAAACTGATCAATGAGAGGTTGAACAACTTAAGTTGGAAAAAAAGAAGAAAGCCTGATAGTCAGAAAATGCATCCTAAAAATGAGACTATAGATCACACGATAGAATCAGGAACATCAGAGACACACCAAACCATACAAACAACTAAAGTTGTTGTTGTTGTTCTGTGCCATCAAGTCACCTTTAACTCACAGTGACCTTATGTACAGTAGCTCTGAACCTTTCCTGTTTCACTGACTTTGACACCTACCTACCCCCATTGTCCCAGTTACTGTGTCAATCCATCTCTTCTGAGGTATTCCTCTCCTTCGCGGTCCCTTCACCCTTCCATGTATGATATCCCTCTCTAAGGACTGGTCCCTTCTGGCCAAGTGCCCAAAGTATATGAGACAGAACTTCAAAATCCTAGTCTCCAAGGAGAAACTTGGTTTCACACAAAGGACTGCTAGACCATGTGAGTCTTACTTTCCATAGTTTTGACACTAGAAGAACTGACCACTCTGAAAGGACCACAGTAGTAAAGGGGGAAAAAAAAGGGAAACAAACCTAAAAATCAGAAAAAAGATCAGGCATATTGATTGACTACAAACTGGTAGAACCTCCAAGTCTATGAGTCCTCGTTGCCTTTCAAGGCTGGAACTGCAGTCACCCCAAAGCTCAACTTTGAGCCAAACAACAGATAAATCTGTAAGGAGAATAATAACACCAGGGAAGTCTATGTGCTCTAGAACAGCCAGACACATAAGACCCAAGGGCATAATTTCCCCAGGGTTAGGACTTTGAAGGCAGGAGGGGACAGGACAGAGGATAAAGATAAATGGTCAACACTTGGAAGGAGTAGGGAGAGTAAAGAGAATTGAAAGCAATGTGACAAATGAATTGACAAATGGAAAACCATTTTGTTCTGTAAACTTTGACAATAAAATGTTTAGTAGAAAATAGACTCTAGAGACACAAGTCTCATCACACTATACCTACTAATTTCTACTGGTTGCAATCTAGAACACATGAAACAGGCCTAAAGCTGGTCAAACTATTATCACTGATGATATACTTTATATTAGTTAATGATACCTAAAAATTAAGGTATTTTAGAAAGTTTCTTTTTAAGTAAGAGAGAAAAGAGATACACTCATTTTGGAGCCAGGGTGACATGGCAGTACTCTATAAAAAGGGTGTGCTTGTTTTGGTTGAGGGTTGGTGGAATGTCTAGATATTCTTTGATTTAAGCTTCTTGTCCAGTGTCAACAAGACATCCTGGTGAGCCCTTGGGCTTTCTGTTACTACATTTTGGAGGAACACTCATCTAAATATGGTACAGCACTCTCCTGTCAATTTGCAGTACTGAGGTAATCTGGGTTTGCTGTGATGCTGCACCTTGTGCCATAGGCATGAAATGCCATAATAGCTTCCCATGGTGGACAGTGTTTGGTGGAGCTCCCAGTTTAAGACAGGTTCGGAAGCAGGAGTGGCATCTACTTCCTAAATCACATGCCTCTGGAAACTCTATGAACTCTGATAAATGATGTTAGTTACAGAAAGGCTTCAGGTTTTTTGTTCATAGGGTCGCTGTGAGTTGTTCTGGACTCAACAACAATCAACAACAATGAAATAACTATATTGAAACTCCCATCATGATTGATACTAGTAAGAGGAAAAAGAATATTTAATTTGCAGACACAATCATCACTGTTGAAAGATGCCTTTTAAAGTCAAATAACAAGACCATGAAGGGAACAGATTAAAGTGTCATAAAAAAGAAACTCCATTTTTGTGACTACATTTTCCACAGAAAGTACCTTCTGGATTTTTTTTTAAAGAATATGCTGCTTCCTTTCACTCAAGCTCGTTCCAAATTAATTTGTGGTTTTCATCAACTTAAATGCAGATTCCTGAAATGCAAATAACTCAGCTTTAACAAAGAATGAAAAACATTGGCCTTAAAGTGATCCAGGTGAAATTGCCTGTTCCTGAGGAGGAGGATTTTAAGAGAAACAATGCTAATCAGAACAGCCCGTCTTAGTTTTCTACTACTGCCTTCTCTGCAATGCATTTCCTCTGAAAACCAGGTGGAGAGTCAGTTATGAGTAAAGACTGACTCAGTTGCAGTGAGAGACAAAGATCCTGATGAGAAGGTCACTTGGAAGTTCGCTGCTGTAAAGTAAAGCCTGTCAGTAACTCATGCAATGTGCCTGGATGTTCACATCCTTTGTGTCACTGGAGCTGAGTGTCCATTAGTTCTGCAGGCACTGACTGCAGAGTACTAGAGAAGACCAGCTCCAGCTATCAGACCTCATTGGCAGCAGAATGAAGTGGTACCGGTCTACGCCATCCTAACAATCACTGTCACTCTTGAGTCCTTTGTGGCTGTGGTACCAATCCATCGCATCAAACGTTTCTCCTGCTCCTGCTAGCCATCTACTTCACCAAACGCAATCACTTCTTCCAGCAATAGATCCTTCCTTCCTGACTTGTCAATAACCTGTGTTTTACAGAAAACACAACCTTGCTTGCAGAAAGCTAAGAGGACTTAATGTACTAACTTAAGAAGATGAAAGACTATAGTCTGCTATATGGGTTACACCTATATCCAGGTCACACATTTGTATATACTCTTGAGATAAAGCACTCTTTTCTGAAGAGAGGAACACAGTTTTGGGTTGTCATGAAAGACCTTTCCAGATCCCTCAAGTGACCACAGACAATCAGAATGCTTAGCGATGTTCTTTTAATGCCTCTTGAAATGGGTTTATGTACTGGGCTCTAGTTTTTCTACTCTGGCCCTTAAAAACTCATTCCCTAACCCCTGACCCTCTGCTGCCATGCTACACTGGCCTTTGGGGGGTTTCTAACTGACCCTGTAATCCTGGTCTGCTTACCTAGGAGGTGAATCACAGAACAACAAATTATGTTTCTCAATAAGGACCCTCCAAAGATATACATTTCAGGCTTAATAACAGTTGCTATGAAGCCAAGAACTGCCTCCTCAAAGTAGGATCTACTTTAATGATATTAACGTTTTACCCAATGAAAGACTTTAATTTGCTGGTGTGGCAAGACTGAAAATAAAGAGGAAGAACTATAAACATCCATTAATAATTAGAATATGGGGTGTACAAAGTTTGAATTCAGGAAAATTAGAAATTGGCATAAATGGATTGTCATGCGCAAAGATTAGTATCGAGAAAATCCTATGATTTTCTCCGCTGGGAATGAAAAATTGAAGAACGGTGTCACATTTATTCTCATAAAGAACATTTCAAGATCTTTCCTGAAGCATAATGCTGTGAGAATAGGATAACATCTACATGCATATGAGGAAGACTTATTCAAACAACTCTTATTCCAATATATGCACCAGTCACAAAAGCCAAAGAAAAAATTGAGGATTTCTACCAAGTTTATAGTGTACAGTTAGTTGATCAAAAACACAGTCAAGATGCATAAATAACTAGTGACTAGAAGACAAAAGTTGGGAACAAAGAAGGACGTTTAGTAGAAAAACATCACTTTGATGGCACACAAAAAAATTGTTCTTCCTATTCGTGGTCACTGAGAGGCATGTAATGTGTTATGTTTTCTGGCTTGCCTCAGTGTAAAGTCTACTCATTTAGCATCTGACTAGATTTTTCTGTTTCCTTTCCCCTTCCTTCTGACTCCATTAGTTTTTAAAAAACCTGTTATATGACTCTTTGAAGAATGGGAATCCTAGAACACTTGATTGTGCTTATGCAAAACCTATACTTGGACCAGGAGACAGTTTTCAGAACAGAGCAAGGAAACACTGCATGGTTAAAAATTGGGAAGAGTGTATGCCAGGGATATGTCCTATCTCCATATATTTGCAATCTATATGAGGAACAGATAATCCGGGAGGTTGGGCTCTACAAGGAGAAATGTGGCATCAGGATTGGAGGTATATTCGTTAACAATCTGTGTTATGCAGATGACATAGACCTGCTTGCTGAAACTGAAAAGGACCTGAAGGACTTGCTGCAGAGGGTCAAGGACTGCAGCCTTCAATACGGATTGAAGCTCAACATCAAGAAAACAAAGATTCTCAGCAGTGGGCCGATTGGCAGCATCATGCTAGATGGTGAAGATATTGAGATTGTTAACAGACTCGGTTTGCTTGGCTCTACAATCAACACTCTTGGTACCAGCAGCCAGGACATTAAAAGACAAATTACATTGGGAAAGTTTGCTGTCAGAGACCTTTCAAAGTACTGAAGAGCAACAGTGTCAGTCTAGAGACAAAGGTGCGTCTGATTCAGGCATGATCTTTGCAATTACTTGCTATGCATCAGAAAGGTGGATAATGACCAGGAATGATAGAAGGAGAATTAATACCTTTGAGCTGTGGTGCTGGAGAAGAGTATTGAATATACCATGGACTGCTAGAAGAACAAAAAAGTTCATCGTAGAGAGGGTGAAGCCAGGCTGCTCCTTGGAGACAAGGATTCTGAAGCTTCGTTTGACATACTTTGGACCTGTTGCAAGGTGGGATCAGTCCTTGGAAAGGGATGTCATGCTTGAGAGGATGGAGGGACAACGCGGGAGAGGAAGACCCTAGATGAGATGGATTGATTCAGTGACAGGGGTAATGGGGGTGGGTGTATCAGAGACAATTAAGATTGGTACAGGATAGCGCAGGGTTTAAGGCTGTTGTACATAGTGTTGCTGTGAGTCACAGGCGACGCGATGATACATAGCAACAACAACATATGTACATTTTTAAGGCAATCTGAAATCCCTTTTGTGGGGGCAAGGTATTGTGTAAAGATTCCTTCACTGACTACTGCAGCAGTTCCTTCCAACTTTCATTATCAACTGTCCTCACACCTACGACAGTCCCTGGACGTCCTCCAAAAATTAATGAGTAGTGACAGCTTGTCCAGTGCTCACATTGGCTGAAGCCATCCTGAGCCAAGAGTCCCAGAACTAGGAAAACAAATCTGGGGCTACCTGTCAAGAAGAGAGATGGACACAGGGATTCACAAAGCAATTAACTGTTTTGACAGGCAATTATTTTTCTCATTCAGTCTACCCTGCCATTCAGAAATTGGCAATCAAGGCTCCCCAGTTCCACTTTTCATCTTGTCAGTGGAGCACCATTCTGATGCCTGGTGGCTCCAGCCACAGGAGATGTGAAATGAAGTTGGCAAGTCTGCCTAACAGGATTGCTGTGGTCTGAACTGGGCAAAGGCTGGTGTTGCCACCACCCTTTAAGTAGCCCTGTCATGGAAGGGGGCTTCATGATGGAAGTGTATCTTCAGGAAGGAAGTCAGTTTTTTGTTGTTCTTTTGTTTTTTTAACACTAGGCCCAAGAGCAGCCCTTGGGCCCAATTAACATATTATTATTATTCTAGTTTATTTACAGAATTCTTTTTTTTCTATATTTTATTAATTTTCATAAACATTTACAGAGATTTTGGGTTT